>NC_073385.1:68503230-68800730 GCF_028641065.1 Leucoraja erinaceus | reverse complement strand
CTTTCTTCATAAGACAGTCCTGACATCACCTTTCCATTTTACAAAAGTCATGGAGCACCTAATTCTTTTTTTAAGAAGGAACTGCAGATGCTAGAAAATCGAAGGTAGACATAAATGCTGGAGAAACTCAGCGGGCGAGCCAGCATCTATGGAGCGAAGGAAATAGACTGAAGAAGAGTTTCGACCTATTTCCTTCGCTCCATAGATGCTGCCTCACCCGCTGAGTTTCTCCAGCATTTTTGTCCACCTTCTAATTTTTTTTTCACATTTCTTACACATAGTTCTGGAGACAAAATAACATAAGTATGATCATATAATCGTGTACACTAGTGCTCCACAAGGATGTATTCTCTCTCTGCCCCCATCTTTATTCCCTATACACCCACAATTGTGCAGGCACATAATAATGCAACTCAATTTACCAATTCGCAGATGACACCACCAATGTGGGCCAGATATCAAATAATGACGACAAAGTACAGGAAGGAGATTGACAACCTGGTGCTAACACAACAACTGTTCCCTCAATGTGAGCGAGGCGAAGGAGATAGTGATTGAGCTCAAGAGGTGAAGTGATACACATACCCCAGTTTGCATTGATGGAGCCAAAGCAGAGATGGTTGAAAGCTTCAAGTTCTTATCACCAGCAACTTGGCCCAGGACCAGCCATTACTTCCTTATAAAAGGCCTGTCCCACTTTCACGACCTAACTCACGACCTTTTTTACTCATGGACATTTATCATATAACCATATAACCATATAACAATTACAGCACGGAAACAGGCCATCTCGACCCTTCTAGTCCGTGCCGAACACATAATCTCCCCTAGTCCCATATACCTGCGCTCAGACCATAACCCTCCATTCCCTTCCCATCCATATAACTATCCAATTTATTTTTAAATGATAAAAACGAACCTGCCTCCACCACCTTCACTGGAAGCTCATTCCACACAGCTACCACTCTCTGAGTAAAGAAGTTCCCCCTCATGTTACCCCTAAACTTCAGTCCCTTAATTCTCATGTCATGTCCCCTTGTTTGAATCTTCCCTAATCTCAGTGGGAAAAGCTTTTCCACGTCAACTCTGTCTATCCCTCTCATCATTTTTAAAAACCTCTATCAAGTCCCCCCTTAACCTTCTGCGCTCCAAAGAATAAAGCCCTAACTTGTTCAACCTTTCTCTGTATCATCAGGCTAGAAAAACGCCCCGACCTACCTGATGCCACGAGTACCTACGACTAGCATCACGGCCTGCTACGACCTACCTACGACCTTCCCATGACCTCCTACGACCTCGTGACGGCCATGCTGCGAGTATGAGTCAAGGGCAAACTTGGCAAAGGTCGTGAATTAGGTCTTGAAAGTGGGACAGGCCCTTCCTTAAAGCTTAGGAAGTTCAGTATGTCCTCAACAAATCTCACCAACTTCTACAGATGCACCATTGAAAACATTTCATCAGCTGCATCACAGCATGGTTTGGGAACAGCTCCATCCAAGAGCGCAAGAAATTGCAGAGAGTTGTGGACGCAGCCCGGACCATCACACAAACCAACCTCCCTTCCATTGACTCCCATCTCCCCCTCACGCTGCCTCGGCAAGGCCAGCAGCATCATCAAGGACCAGTCGCACTCCAGTCACTCCCTCTTCTCCCATCAGGCAAGAGGTACGGAAGTGTGAAAACACACACCTCCAGATTCAGGGACAGTTTCTTCCAGCTGTTGTCAGGCAACTGAACCATCACCAATTAGAGAGCGGTCCTGACCTCCCATCTACCTCATTGGAGATCCTCAGACTAGCTTGTATCGGACTTTACCTGACTTTATCTTGCACTAAACGTTGATCCCTTTATCCTGTATCAGTGCACCGTGGACAGCTGTGTAATTGTGTAGTCTTTTTGTTGTTTGGACAGCAGACAACGAAAAAGCTTTTCACTGTACCTCGGTACACGTTACATTAAACTATCAACTATAGGTTTACTAACAATGTTTGATCTGACTGTAATAGCAATCATTTGTATTACTTAAACTGCATCTTTGAAAAGCATCTTAGTGATTTAGTATCTGTAGAAGGGTCACCTATCCATGTTCTCCAGAGATGCTGCCTGACCTTCTGAATTACTCCAGCACTCTGTGTCTTTTTTGTAAACCAGCATCTGCAGTTCTTGGTTCCTACATTTTAGTACTTGTTTCCTTGCTGCAGAGAAATTGGTGTCATATAATTTATACCACCAGGGGGCGCCACACGATGGCAGCCTCGCCAACAGTCTGTCTGTCTTTTCGTCTTATTTTTGTTATTTTTAATGTTTTAAAAGTTTGCGTTAATGTTCTCTGGGTTGTTTTATGTGGGGGGTTTGTGTGGGGGGAGGAGGGGGGAGGGGGAAACTTTTTTTCAATCTCTTACCTTGCCGGAGGTGCGAATGTTTTCCGGATTGTATCTCCGGTGTCTCTGCGGCCTAACATCATGGAGCTGGCGGCCTTGCTCGGGACTGACTTTGAGCCCCACCGCGGGGACGTGGACTTACCATCGGAGCCTGCGATCCCTTGCCTGGAATCGACGCTCCAACCGCGGCCTGCGGATTTCACCATCGAGGAGCTCGCAGTTGAGACCGACGTCGGGAAGCACCAACAACACAGAAGGTTTTGACCAGCCCCGACACGAGGGCCCAAACAGAAAGCCGCCGGCTACGGGAGTCAAGATCGTCCCGTCAACGGAAGGCTCGGGGCCCCCGAACGCGGGAGAACAAAGAAGGGAAGAGATTGAACTTTTTTTTCTGTCTTCCATCACAGTGAGGAATGTGGAGGAGTCACTGTGGTGGATGTTTATGTTAAAATGTATTCTGTGTGTTCTGTTGCTTTTTATTGATATGACTTACGGCAAATCAAATTCCTCGTATGTTACAAAACATACTTGGCTAATAAAGTATTACTATGATTATTATGATGATTATGATTATAGATAAATAAAAATAATGGAAAGAGATTGGTAAACTGGATCAATTAAAGAAAATTAGATGAGTCAATTGGACACTATTTAAATATGAGTGTTCAAATGGTATTTATATTTGTTTTCATCATGGAGGAAGACAAGATATTAATGATAACATAGAAACATAGAGACATAGAAAATAGGTGCAGGAGTAGGCCATTCGGACCTTCGAGCCAGCACTGCCATTCATTGTGATCATGGCTGATCGTCCCCAATCAATAACCCATGCCTGCCTTCTCCCCATATCCCTTGATTCCACCAGCCCCTAGAGCTCTATCTAACTCTCTCTTAAATCCATCCAATGACTTGGCCTCCACTGCCCTCTGTGGCAGGGAATTCCACAAATTCACAACTCTCTGGGTGAAAAAGTTTTTTCTCACCTCAGTCTTAAATGGCCTCCCCTTTATTCTAAGACTGTGGCCCCTGGTTCTGGACTCGCCCAACATTGGGAACATTTTTCCTGCACCTAGCTTGTCCAGTCCTTTTATAATTTTATATGTTTCTATAAGACATTCGCAACTCTGGCAAGGTAAGACATGGAAGATGTTTCTATAAGATAAGAGAGAACTTTTTTAAGACATCAAGGTTCAGAGGTTGGTGGGTTTAGCATGATACATGTTTTTCCATAAATTAAAGGGAAATTGATAAAATAATGTGTGTTAAGATAATGATATCTCTCGGACATAATGGTTCTGGAATACTGGAGTCATGCCAAGTAGAAATGAAATCAGCATTTTATTACAAAGGGAAATGAATAACTGGAATGGTTGCTCCTAAGTAGCTAACAATTGACAGCCCTGTGATTAATATAAGCTCTATAGAGTTTTGTTAGATTAGGTTACCAATGGAGATGGGGAAACAAGGGTTAAAATGCACCCGTGTCGGCTGCAGCAGTCCCAGGTAGCAAAAGACAAATCGTCTGACGGGGGGCCGTGGTGTGCAGGAAGGAACTGCAGATGCTGGTTTACACTGAAGATAAATGCTGGAGTAACTCAGCGGGGCAGGCAGTATCCCTGGAGAGAAGGAATGGGTGATGTTTCGGGTCTTCAGACTGAGTCAGGGGAAAGGGGAACGAGATATAATCTCTAACTTCAACTTTCCATTGCATCCCCTCTCTCTCCATCCCTCCCCCATCCTAGTTCTTGTAATAGTTTCACTGGTCCTGATGAGTCTCATTGTCTGTATAACTCATTTCCACCCAGCCCACAGCTTCCTTCATCATCATTCCTTTTTCCAATATCTTTCATTCATCTGTCCAATGTCGCCGTTTATTTCTCTCGTTTCCCTTTCCCCCGCAGAAGGGTCTCGACCTGAATGTCACCCATCCCCTTCTCTCCAGAGATGCTGCCTGTCCCGCTGAGTTACTCCAGCATTTTGTGTCTATTGACAGAGCCCTTCTTGCCCACTGGCGATGGGGGAAAGCCAGAGAACAAACCAGCCAAGATTTCTTTACCTTCGACTTCCTACTTTCGAGATACAGTTTGGAAACAAGACATTCGGCCCACCGAGTCCGTGCTGGCCAGCGATCACCCCATACACTAGCACTGTCCTACCATAGAATCATAGAAACATAGAAAATAGGTGCAGGAGGAGGCCATTCGGCCCTTCGAGCCAGCACTGCCATTCATTGTGATTATGGCTGATCGTCCCCAATCAATAACCCATGCCTGCCTTCTCCCCATATCCCTTGATTCCACTAGCCCCTAGAGCTCTATCTAACTCTCTCTTAAATCCATCCAGTGATTTGGCCTCCACTGCCCTCTGTGGCAGGGAATTCCATAAATTCACATCTCTCTGGGTGAAAAAGTTTTTTCTCACCTCAGTCTTAAATGACCTCCCCTTTATTCTAAGACTGTGGCCCCTGGTTCTGGACTCGCCCAACATTGGGAACATTTTTCCTGCATCTAGCTTGTCCAGTCCTTTTATAATTGTATATGTTTCTATAAGATGCCCCCTCATCCTTCTAAACTCCAGCGAATACCAGCCTAGTCTTTTTAATCTTTCCTCACACCTTACCTCACCACACACACAATTTTTACCAAAGCCAATTAACCTACAAACCCGTAAATCTTTGGAGTGTGGGAGGAAACTGGAGCACCAGGAGAAAACTCACGCGGTCACAGGGAGAACGTACAAACTCCGTACAGACAGCACCCGTAGGCATGATCGAACCTGGGACTCTGGCGCTGTGAGGCAGCAAGTCTATTGCTGCGCCACCGTTCTATACTACACTGTTCAACTTTCCGTATTTCTCTCCCACGTCTAACTAGTAAGTGGATTGTCCTACTTTTCCAGCCCAGGAGCATCAGTGCAAAGAGTTAATGGAAGCACTGCATAATGGTCTGTTTACCCAAGGAACAATGACAGATGTCATCTTGCAATGCCAGCCACTCCAGATTAGTTCCTTTTCTAAAAGCAAACATTCGTTAGTGATTGATAAATCAAATATTTGTTTTGAGCAACAAACCTTGGATGAATAGAGCACGAAGGTCTGGAGGCACAGCATGGTGGAGTTGCTGCATTACAGCGCCAGGGACCCGGGTTCAATCCTGGTGCTGTCTGTACGGAGTGTGCACGTTCTCCCTGGGACCGCGTGGGTTTTCTCCGCGAACTTCGGTTTCCTCCCACACTCCAAGAGACGTACAGGTTTGTAGGATAATTGGCTCGGTTATAAATGTAAAAAGTGTCTCTAGTGTAGGATAATGTTAGTGTGCAGGGATCGCTGGTCAGTGTGGACTTAGTCTGTTTCCGCACTGTATCTCTAAACTAAACCACAGGTCAGGCAGCATCTCTGGAGGACATGGACAGGTGACTTTCCCTTGGGTCCCTTCTTCAACTGATTGTGGGGTTATGGGGAAAGGAGGGTGGCAGAGAGGAGACAAAACCTGGCAAGTAATACATTTCACCCCTCTGGGTAAACATGGCCGACTTATCTCACTGTTTATTGTCCACCAACGCTATCTCACCAGTGCCCTTGCAGTCGCCTGTCCTCCATTGCTCATTACAAGATGGCGGGTCCTGAATCCTGGCCATAGGTGGCCAGAGTTACCCTGGAAGGCCACGTGCGGGCTGCCACCAGCCAATGCACCATTCGTTACAGGCTGGGAACTGTAAGGTGGGTGGAAGATGAGAACTAGGCTCATGCACAAGGTAATGATCTGATTGTGTATGTTTCCCACTCTGAGTGGAAGTGCAATGCCGACAGGTTTAGGATGGGTCCTCAATTGATCAGAGCAGACGCTGGAGGAGGGAACAAGAGTTTTGGTCATTCATGAGCAGTATTGGTAAAGTCAGCATCTAATGCTCATTCCTCATTAAAAACTTAATGAAAACAGGCATAGATCACATGGGTAGACAAAAGTGCTGGAGAAACTCAGCAGGCGTGGCAGCATCTATGGAGCAAAGGAAATAGGCAACGTTTCGGGCCAAAACTCTTCTTCAGACTGATGTAGGGGGGGGGTCGGGGGGGGGGGGGGGGGGGGGGGGGGGGGGGGGGGGGGAAGAAGAAAGGAAGAAGGAGGAGGAGCCAGAGGGCTGAGGGAGAGCTGAGAAATGGAGGAGACAATAAGGGCTACCGGAAATTGGAGAAGTCAATGGATAACTCGGCTTGTACTCGCTAGAATTTAGAAGATTGAGGGGGGGGATCTTATAGAAACTTACAAAATTCTTAAGGGGTTGGGACAGGCTAGATGCAGGAAGATTGTTCTCGATGTTGGGGAAGTCCAGAACAAGGGGTCACAGTTTAAGGATAAGGGGGAAATCTTTTAGGACCGAGATGAGAAAAACATTTTTCACCCAGAGAGTGGTGAATCTGTGGAATTCTCTGCCACAGAGGGTAGTTGAGGCCAGTTCATTGGCTATATTTAAGAGGGAGTTAGATTTGGCCCTTGTGGCTAAAGGCATCAGGGGGTATGGAGAGAAGGCAGGTACGGGATACTGAGTTGGATGATCAGCCATGATCATATTGAATGGCGGTGCAGGCTCGAAGGGCCGAATGGCCTACTCCTGCACCTAATTTCTATGTTTCTGAAGTAGCTGCCCAAAGATACTATAGCTATAGGATCTTTGAGCTGCACCGCTCGGCCCCGCACCTTGCTGTTGGCTGGCGGAGGAGGGAGGCGGTGACGAGGAGTTCCCAACGGCCAAGGCAGCGGGGAGTGTTGGCCGAGGAGCGCTGACCCTCCTTCCTCCATTCCTCGCCCCCCTCTCTCTCTCTCTCTCTCTCTCTCTCTCTCTTGTATGCGCAAAGTCCGGCACCCCGTCCAACTCTTGAACCGATGATCGGCCATGAGAAGGTGGTGGCGGCAGTAAGCGAACGGCGGAAGATCGGACAGCTGGCCGGGCTGCCGACTGACACGGCCCACGGGCGAGGTGCTGCTGCTGCGCTCCATGGGCTGCACTACGTCGGGACGTGTGAGGCGGGGCCGGGCGCGGCGCTCCGACCCGACAGTCTCCTTGACCCGAGTAGTAGCGGTCAAATACGGGACAAGGGCGGTCCCGTATGGGACAAACCAATTTAGCCCAATGTACGACTAATACGGGACCCTGGCCTCATGTTTTCTTATCATTCATTATGATTATGGCTGATCCTGTGGCCCAAAGTTGATTTCCCACCACTGTATAACCATGCTGAGCTCGAAAGCTTCTGAAGGTTAATTAGGAAATAGAGACCAACTTGAGACAAAGGATCAGCTTGGATTTCTCAAGAGACAACAGAGGGTTTCAAATGCATTTCCATACATGGTAATCAATTTGCAGATGTCTGCTGAACTTGTCTTTCCAGTTAGTTTAGAAAAATGTTTGTTGCGTGCTATCCAGTCAGCGGAAAGACGATACATGATTACAATCGAGCCAACCGCAGAGTACAGATACAGGATAAGGGAATCATGGTTAAAGTAAGAATTGCTGCTGTCGGAGCTGGGGTGTGAAGGAGTAGAGTAGAGTAAGGCGTGATTGCAGATCCACTTCTGTGACCAGCACACACAGAGTCGCCAGGCTTGGGCGCCATCTTGGATCTCCTTTCTTTGCAGAGAAGAAGGCTGGCGAAGAAAGCTTTGGCTGGCAAAGAAGGCTTGATGAGTTCTGACAACGTGCGCCTGTGAAGGGCTGATGGTGGAGGGGAGCGTGACAGGGTGCCGATCAAGTGGAATTATTTAGTTTATAGAGATATCAGCGTGGAAACCGGCCCAGCGAATCCATGACGACCATCGATCTTCTTCTTCTTCTTGCGTGTGGCGTGCACAGCCTAAAGTTGTTGGACAACTTGTTCTATTTGATCTTCCGTTTGTGCACGTCGAGTTGATTGCATTAGTCGAAACAGGGCGGACCACGTGAAGGTTACAATCTTCCACCCCCCCGACCATCGATCATCCATTCACACTAGTTCTATGTTATCCCACTTGCTCATCCACTCCCTTCACACTAAGAGCAACTTACAGAAGGCCAATTAACCTACAAACACGTACGTCATTTGGATCATAGAGTGACACAGTGTGGAAACAGGCCCTTTGGTACAACTTGCCCACACCAGCCAACAATGTCCCAGCTACACTAAGGGGAGTAAGGGGTGACCATGGCTGACAAGGGAAGTCAAGGACCGTATAAAAATAAAAGAGGAGACATATAACATAGCAAAGATGAGCGGGAAGCCAGAGGATTGGGAAACCTTTAAAGTGCAACAGTAGGTAGGTATGTTACAAAACCTACCTGAATCGTCATTGGGAATCTGCCCTCAGCCATGTCGGCGATTTTGGCGCTGTTTGGAGGGGGCGGGTTTAAAACGCGATTTTTACTAGGCTGTACTAATCGCACATGTTCACCCTAGTAAATCATTAACGAAAAATCGCTGCAAGACCCGGTCGCAAAAGGTATTATTAGTTTTATAGGCCTCGATAATATAGTTCTAATAGTTTTTAAATTACTGTCTCATTTCGCAACCTCTCGCAGCCCCAGGGTTTTATAAAGCAAACAATTAAAGGTATGTACCTTATTTTTACATTAAATGGGGCATATATATAACCCTATATATCAAGTTATCTATAGCGAGTAGTTCATTTTGGGCTTTTTATATCCCGCAGTATTTTTCTCGGCATTTGAGGGCACTAATCCAGCGCTATGTCAACATTCTAAACCAGCGCGTTCCACATGAACCCACTAGAAAGCCGATTTAAATGGGCATTTATTTACAGCAATTGAACACTAAATTCCTTCCATTTGGCCTATAAATTAATGTAAATTAGATATAAAAATCATGTTATATTGTGAATGATTTGTGAATAATCTTTGGACACTTAGGCTATTTAAAAATGTTAATCTTTCCTTAAGAAATGGGCTTTGACTATCCAAGATCACAGCTTTTTTGTAATGTCCATTGAAAATCAATAGGGAACAAGATGCTAATTTCCGAGTATGAAAATGGTCATAACTTTTTTAATACTTGAGATATGAAAGTGAATTTGGTGTCAAATTAAACTTATTGTTATGCTTTATCTGATGGGATAAATTGCAGACTTGATTTTTTAAATCTCAAAATTTTGTAACATTGCTACAGTAGGTAACTAAAAAGGCAATACGGGAAGAAAGATGAGGTACGTCGGTAAGGAAGCCAAGAATATAAATGAGGATAGGTAGGATTTAGGTATGTGAAGAGGAAATAAATAGTTAAGACAAATGTGGGTCCCTTGAAGACAGAAACTGGTGAATTTATTATGTGGAACAAGGAGTTGGCAGACGGGTTGAACAGGTAATTTTGGATCTGTCTTCAGTAAGGAAGTTGCAAACAATCTCCCAGATGGAGGTGCTGAAAGAAATGTACATTAGGCAGGAAATGGTGTTGGGTAGACGGATGGGACTGAAGGCTGATAAATCCCCAGAGCCTGATGGTCTGCATCCCAAGGAGGTGACACTAGAAACCGTGGACGCATTGGTGATCATTTTCCAATGTTCTATAGATTCAGGATCAGTTCCGGTGGATTAAAGGGTAGTTAATGTTATCCCAATGTTTCAGAAAGGCAGGAGAGGGAAAACAGGGGATTATAGACCAGTTAGCCTGACATCGATGGCGGGGAAGATGCTGGAGTCAATTATAAAAGAAGTTATAGCGGCACTTATGGATAGCAGTAACAGGATCGGTCCGAGTCAGCATGTATTTACGAATCGTGCTTGGCTAATCTTCTGGAATACTTTGAGGATGTAACTAGGAAAATGGACAAGGGAGAGCCAGTGGATGTAGTGTACCTGGACTTTCAAAAAGCATTTGATAAAGTCCCACATAGGAGATTAGTGGGCAAAATTAGGGCACATGGTATTGGGGTAGAGTGCTGACATGGATAGAGAATTGGTTGGCAGACAGGAAACAAAGAGTAGGGATTAACGGGTCCCTTTAAGAATTGCAGGCAGTGACTAGTAGGGTATCGCAAAGCTCGGTGCTGGGACTGCAGCTATTTACAATATACATCAACGATTTAGATGAAGGAATTAAAAGTAACATTAGCAAATTTGCAGATGACACAAAGCTGGGTGGCAGTGTGAACTGTGAGGAGGATGCTATGAGGATGCAGGGTGACTTGGACAGGTTGGGTGAGTGGGCAGATGCATGGCAGTTTAATGTGGATAAATGTGAAGTTATCCACTTTGGTGGCTAGAACAGGAAGGCAGATTATTATCTGAATGGTGTCAGGTTAGGAAAAGGGGAAGTACAACGGGATCTGGGGGCCCTTGTACATCAGTCACTGAAAGTAAGCATGCAGGTGCAGCAGGCAGTGAAGAAAGCGAATGGCATGTTGGCCTTCATAACAAGAGGAGGTGAGTATAGAAGCAAAGAGGTCCTTTTACAGTTGTACAGGGCCCTAGTGAGACTACACCTGGAGTATTGTGTGCAGTTTTGGTTTCCAAATTTGAGAAAAGACATTCTTGCTATTGAGGGAGTGCAGCGCAGGTTCACGAGGTTAATTCCCGCGATGGCGGGACTGTCATATGATGAAAGAATGGAGCGGCTGGGCTTGTACACTGGAATTTAGAAGGATGAGAGGAGTTCTTATTGAAACATATAAGATTAAGGGATTGGGCACGCTAGAGGCAGGAAACATGTTCCCGATGTTGGGGGAGTCCAGAACTAGCGGCCACAGTTTAAGAATAAGGGGTAGGCCATTTAGAATGAAGATGAGGAAAAACGTTTTCACCCAGATAGTTGTGAACCTGTGCAATTCTCTGCCTCAGAGGCAGATTCTCTGGAGGCTTTCAAGAGTTAGATAGAGCTCTTAAAGATAGTGGGGTCAAGGGATATGGGGAGAAGGCAGGAACGGGGTACTGATTGGGGATGATCAGCCATGATCACATTGAATTACTTTGCTGGCTCGAAGGGCCGAATGGCCCACTCCTGCACCTATTGTCTATTGTGCACTAGTCCCACCTACCCGAGTTTGGCCCATATCTCTCCAAACCTGTCTTATCCATGTACCCGTCTGTTTCTTAAACATTGCAATAGTCCCAGCCTCAACTACCTCCTCTGGCAGCTCGTTCCATACACGCACCACCCTTTGTGTGAAAAAGTTACCTCTCAGATTCCACTTATCCCCTTCACCTTAAACCTATGTCCTCTGGTCCTCGATTCACCTGCTCTGGGCAAGAGACTGTGCATCTATCCGATGTATTCCTCATCCTCCTGGATGTGGGAGGAACCCCAAGCAGTCACAGGGGTAATGTGCAAACTCCACACAGACAGCACCCATAGTCATAGAAACATAGAAAATAGGTGCAGGAGTAAGCCATTTGGCTCTTCCAACCAGCCATTCAATATGATCATGGCTGATCATCAAAAATCAGTATCCCGTTCCTGCTTTCTCCCCATATCACTTGATTCCGTTAGCCCTAAGAGCTATATCTAACTTTCTCTTGAACACATCCAGTGAATTGGCCTCCACTGCCTTCTGTGGCAGAGAATTGAAGCGGTCAGGGTTTAACCCGGGTCGGTGACTTTGAGGTAGCGGCTCGGGATATGGGGAGAAGGCAGGAACGGGGTACTGATTGGGGATGATCAGCCATGATCACATTGAATGGCGGTGCTGGCTCGAAGGGCTGAATGGCCTACTCCTGCACCTATTGTCTATACATTTGTTTTGGATGGTGGAGCTTAACTTTGTAGTTGTTTTCAATGGGAGTTACTTTATTGCAGGATGTTGAGAGCTCCATCACAAAGAGCAAACGTAAGCGAATAAAGGAACAACTGCAGTGGTATGCACCCACTGCTGGACTATTAATCACAGTACATCTTGTGATTCAGCACACATGAAGCATTTATTAATTAAATAAAATGGTGATCTTCTAGCGTTGAGCTACAATCGCAGAAGCAGTCATGCCTTTCAATACTGAGGGAGGAGGTTGAGGAGGATTCCTAAAGTATCCATTCCCCATAAGCAGAATGCGTATGTAATAAAACACAAGACAACTCGTTGCAACGTCATTTGTATAATTAATTTTATTTAGATTAAACTTTCATTTTTTAATTTGCAAATTGAATCACTTGAGTACAGAAAGTCTTCATTTGTGTAACTTCCATAAGAAATATTAGAAAGATATCCTGATTTTAAAGAGAAATCACATTTCAATATTAGCAGAATAGATTTTAACAGAAAAAAATATACTCTCAAAAAATATCTACATAATCTGTTCCCATAGGTTTTTACTGCTCAGAGAGTGCCCAAGAGGACAAATTAGATTTCTCTGAATGAAATGCCCCATTTACAATTAAGATGCAATTAGGATGTAGGTGCTAGTTTACACTGGAAATAGACGCAACATGCTGGAGTAACTCAGTGGGACAGGCAGCATCTCTGGATGGAAGGAAAGGATGACGTTTCGGGTCGAGGCTTTTCGTCAGACATCTGAACAAGGGTTTCGACCCGAACGTCGCCCATTCCTTCTATCCAGAGATGCTGCCTGTCCTGCTGAGTTACTCCAGCATTCAATGTCTAGCTCCATTTGCGAGGCTGGCTGTGATTTACAGACAACAACATGTTCATATCAAGACCAACGCTTCCTTGCATCCATTCAGACAAATCTAAGTTAAAAACAAATCTTTATCACCCATTAAAAAATCAGACAAACAAACCATAATATCACAAACTATTAGGACACGATTAGGATCTTCCCGATTAGTCAAAGAATAATTATCAAGAAAACAATTTTATATTCTCAATGATTCTTACTATTATATCCTTATTATTGGCAAACAGAAATCATGGTACTTTAATTGGTCTGCTAATTTATTGAAATCTTGCGTTTTGGTGCTTTATTATAAGCAGCAGCAGCCCATTTTACACAATTAATTCTTGTGGTCATGTAAATGAATCATTGGGAGAGATGGTAGGAAAATAGCTTGTTTGTGGAAAGTGAGATGCATGATAAACACCATTAAAATCAAAGTTCAGCTGATTTGTCAACTGAGATGTAGACACAAGGAACTGCACATGCTGATTTACCCCAAAAAAACAAAGTGCTGGAGTAACTCAATCATTGTAACCCCCCTTCCCATTCCCACACGACCTTCCTGCTCTGGGCCTCCTCCATGGTCAGAGTGAGGCCACATGCAAATTGGAGGAACAGCACCTCATAGCTTGATATGAACATTGTATTCATCAATTTTAGGTAACTAACCTTCAAATACTTGTCCCCCTTGCCCCCTCTCTTTCCTGTGCCCCATCTAGACACTTACCCATTTATGTTCAAGAAAGAACTGCAGATGCTGGAGAATCGAATGTAGACAAAATTGCTGGAGAAACTCAGCGGGTGCGGCAGCATCTATGGAGCGAAGGAAAGAGGCAACGTTTCGGGCCGAAACCCTTCTTCAGACGTTGCCTCTTTCCTTCGCTCCATAGATACTGCCACACCCGCTGAGTTTCTCCAGCACTTTTGTCTACTGACCCATTTATCCCTTTTCCCTTCTTCCCCCTGGAAAAAAAATAATTTGCTTGAGGAAATTGAGATGCATAAATGCCATCAAATCAAAGCTTGTCGACTGAAGATGTAGACTCCTTCCATCTATATTCCTTCCTCTGGCTTCATTTCATTTCATCATTAGCTCACACTCTTGGTCCTTTCATCTCTGGCCTTTGTCCAACCATGTGCTAATCAAAACCTCCCCTCCCCTCACCTGTATCCGCCTATCACTTGCCAAACTTTGTCCTGCCCTCCACCACCTCTCTTCCAGCTTTCTCACCCGTGCTATAATCAGTCTGAAGAAGGGTCCCAACTAGAATCATCAGCTATCCAGAGATGCTACCTGACCTGCCGAGTTACTCCAGCATTTTGTGTTTTGTTCTAATCCTATATTCCCTTGAGTTATATTATGCAAAGAAATGCATGCATTAGTGTCTTTCATAGTCCCAGAATCCTGAGTGTCTTGCACATAACAAATTAAAAAAACAGTTCATGAAACTCCTAAGAGGCCATTCAAGCTAGCAGCACCTCTCCAAGGTCTATATAATTAAGGTGGAACGTTGCTGGGGTGCTTATGCTGTTCACAGATTCAATACATCTCAAATTCCTCCACAGCCACTGACCCAGTTTAAGCCTAGTCATTGTGCAATGGGTTACTAATAGAAACAAACAAAATATATCCAAACATGCTGAAGCATTATCATTCAGATTGTACCTGTCAAAGGTTCAGCTATTGATATTGTTATAATAAAAAGTACTTCATCGCAGAGTGAAATGTAAGACATTACAGACACAGGTAGTTCAATTTAAAATATTTTGATTTACAAACTTCTTAGTATACTCGGATATTTGGGCAGAATCAAATACTTCTAAAATCATTGTCACAATCTATGACTTCATTAGTCAGTGAAATAAATCAATTACTCATTTAAACAATGATTTAGTCAAAGCAGTCTCTACTCCTGCAGTCTGGTCCAAGAAAGATTCATCAGAAGACTATTGTTGGTGAAAGGCATGGAGTTATAGATGAAGATAGACACAAAATGCTGGAGTAACTCAGCGGGACAGGCAGCATCACTGGAGAGAAGGAATAGGTGAAGTTTCAGGTCGAGACCCTTCTTCATGGGGCATAGGTGATGCTGATCGCATGCTTTGTGATAACTCTTCCATGTTCCAATTTTTTTATTTGATCAGAATTTTTTTCCTAAACTTATTGGCCATCTGAAAAACTAGAAATGGGGCAGAGGAAGGTGATCTGATTTTTTTTTGCTGATAAAATTAGTATTGGTTTATTGTTGTTACTGGTTACAGTGAAAATGAAAATGTTTGTTTCACGTGCTATCCAGGACAATCGCACCATACACGAGTACGTCTGATGTTGTAGAAATTAGTGCAGAATATAGTGTTACAGTACAGAGAAAATGCAGATTTAAATAAGTGCTAGAGCCACATGAGGTAGATGGGAAAATTGGGAATTTGTCCTTAGCAAATGAGAGTCGTAAGTCCGGAAACAACGTTCTTGGATCTTAAATAGGTTTGGGCCACCAGGTAGTCGTGAATGAATCACCTGGTTTAATGACAATATGCATGCCTTTGTGAATTTCACAGCATAGAGGCTTTGTCAAATTGAGAGATCCTCATTTGTGTTAATGAGATTAGTAGATGTTTTAATGCCAGTGGGGGCGTTGCTGATTAGCAGCATTCTCAGCAGAGAGGATCACTATTAGGATGCACTGTGTACCATGCGATAACTAATAGATAGCTTTATCTTTCACATAGAGATAGAAATTATTTTAACTGCCGGCAACTTACACAAGGGTTTCTCGAAACTGCTGGTGTGAGGAAATGCAGCAAATGCCTTAATCCTGATGGTAACTCTTTACCGTGTCGTATAGTTGACTCATCCATGTTACTAGACTACAGGGACCAACAGAACATCGTAAACTCTACACTGATGCATTTCATGAAAGACACGTTACGTGACTTTATAGACTTGGTGGTTCTGTGCAAGGGCAGGGTTTAAATGTTGCAACTATAAAGTGACTCCCGTCTCTGGTGTAACATTTGAATCAGTCCGCATGTTTGCCTGAGCTGAAGAATGTAGTTTTACTGTCTAACAGTGTGTCTACACAGAGCTGGAGTGTGGGTATCAAGGGGCTTTAGTGCACACTAGCGCTGTTGATCAAATGGGACCTCACCTCACAGCCAACAGAGTCTCGTTCTGTTGCATGTCAGAGTCTTTTCACACCTCAACACAATGTCAATATGAAGCCAACTTTGTCCCCCCCCCCCCCCCCCCCCCCCAAAAAAAGTGGATCTATGCTATTTTTAGTGGTTAAAAATACATTGCTGGGTCAACAAATAGAATCGGAATTATTTTGAATTATGCTAAAATTTATGGTAATTGTGGGACCTAATTGAATGTCATTGTCCAGCAGGTCATTTGACTTTAATATTAAAGAACTGGTGGTGCTAATAAATATTATA
Organism: Leucoraja erinaceus; assembly: GCF_028641065.1. Lineage (NCBI taxonomy): Eukaryota > Metazoa > Chordata > Chondrichthyes > Rajiformes > Rajidae > Leucoraja > Leucoraja erinaceus. Next base: position 68,784,321 of record NC_073385.1, on the reverse strand, counting down.
AATCTAAACATTGACTTCGTTCCCATCCTATGCACTGATGAACCTGATGTATTTTTATTTGCTTTAACTTCTGATGCCAGGAGCAACAGGATGTTGTTCTTTACTCCCACTCCTCTCAGTCCTCTTTCACGAGCTTGCACTCCCTCTTAATCCTGGTGTAAGGGCCAATGCTGTCGTCAAACACAAAGTCCCAGAGCACGCGTACCCATGAAGTGTGCTGGGGAAGGTGATCGTAGTACTCGGGGGCAATCTCCTTCACCTGCAGCAGAACAACAAAGGATCCGTTAAAACTAAAGGAAAAATTCAAGATGCAAGTTTCATTTCAGAGTTAGTATATACTTTTTTTTTTAAATTTAGAGACAGTGCAGAAACAGGCCCTTCGGCCCACCGAGTCCACACCGACCAATGATCCCAGCACATTAACACTATCCTACACACACTAGGGACAATTATTACACTTATACCAAGCAAATTAGCCTATAAACCCGTTTAAGAAGGAACTGCAGATGCTGGAAAATTAAACGTAGACAAAAATGCTGGAGAAACTCAGCGGGTGAGGCAGCATCGATGGAGGGAAGGAAATAGGCAACGTTTCGGGTCGAGACCCTTGAAGAAGCCCATCAAGTCTACTCCGCCATTCAATCGTGGTTGATCTATCTCTCCCTCCTAACCCCATTCTCCTGCCTTCTCCCCATAACCCCTGACACTTGTACTAATCAAGAATCTATCTCTGCCTTAAAAATATCCATTGACTTGACCTCTACAGCCTTCTGTGGCAAAGAATTCCACAGATTCACCACCCTCTGACTAAAGAAATTCCTCCTCATCTCCTTCCTAAAAGAACATCCTTTAATTCTGAGGCTATGACCTCTGCCCTAGACTCTCCCACTAGTGGAAACACCCTCTCCACATCCACTCTATCTGAGCCTTTCACTATTCTGTACGTTTCAATGAGGTCCCCACTCATTCTTCTAAACTCCAGCGAGTACAGGCCCAGTGCCGACAAACGCTCATCATAGGTTAACCCACTCATTCCTGGGATCATTCTTGTAAACCTCCTCTGGACCCTCTCCAGAGCCAGCACATCCTTCCTCAGATATTGTGCCCAAAATTGCTCACAATATTCCAAATGCGGCCTGACCAGCGCCTTAGAGCCTCAGCATTACATCCCTGTTTTTTGTATTCTGGCCCTTTGAAATAAATGCTAACATTGAGTTTGATTTCTTTACTACCAATTCGACTTGCACATTAACTTTTTGGGAATCCTGCTCCAGCACTCCCAAGTCCCTTTGCACCTCCGATTTCTGGATTCGCCTAGAAAATAGTCTGCATCTTCATTCCTACGACCAAAATGTATGACATCCACCACACTTTGCGACACTATATTCCATCTGCTACTTCTCTGCCCACTCTCCCAACCTGTCCAAGTTCTGCAGAGTCCAGCTTTCTCTACACTACCTGCCCTTCTACCTATTTTCGTATCATCCGCAAACTTGGCCACAAAGCCATCAATGCCCTCGTCCAAATCATTAATATATAACGTGAAGAGTAGTGGCCCCAGCACCGATCCTTCTGGAACTCCGCCAGTCACTGGCAGCCAACCAGAAACATAGAAACATAGAAATTAGGTGCAGGAGTAGGCCATTCGGCCCTTCGAGCCTGCACCGCCATTCAATATGATCATGGCTGATCATCCAACTCAGTATCCCATACCTGCCTTCTCTCCATACCCCCTGATCCCCTTAGCCACAAGGGCCACATCTAACTCCCTCTTAAATATAGCCAATGAACTGGCCTCTGTGGCAGAGAGTTCCAGAGATTCACCACTCTCTGTGTGAAAAAAGTTCTTCTCATCTTGGTTTTAAAGGATTTCCCCCTTATCCTTAAGCTGTGACCCCTTGTCCTGGACTTCCCTAACATCGGGAACAATCTTCCTGCATCTAGCCTGTCCAACCCCTCAAGAATTTTGTAAGTTTCTATAAGATCCCCTCTCAATCTCCTAAATTCTAGAGAGTATAAACCAAGTCTATCCAGTCTTTCTTCATAAGACAGTCCTGACATCCCAGGAATCAGTCTGGTGAACCGTCTCTGTACTCCCTCTATGGCAATAATGTCCTTCCTCAGATTTGGAGACCAAAACTGTACGCAATACTCCAGGTGTGGTCTCACCAAGACCCCGTACAACTGAAGTAGAACCTCCCTGCTCCTATACTCAAATCCTTTTGCAATGAAAGCTAACATACCATTCGCTTTCTTTACCGCCTGCTGCACCTGCATGCCTACCTTCAATGACTGGTGTACCATGACACCCAGGTCTCGCTGCATCTCCCCCTTTCCCAATCGGCCACCATTTAGATAATAATAGGTGCAGGAGTAACCCCCTTTATTGCCCCCTTTATTGCCACAAAAAGCCCCCTTTATTGCCACTCTTTGTCTTCTGCCATCCAGCCAACCTGCTAGTATCTGCCTGGACTCTTGATGAAAGTAAGCAGGCAATTAAGTTGCACAGGGAGAGTTGGTAATAATTCCGGGGATACTGCACCCAACGTAGCAAGAGGAACAATACAGTAATTGTATCTAATGTCAAACTACAGGAAAAAGTCTATTAAAACCAAAATAGAACTAGGAAGTGTAGAACAAGGAAGAAATTCAGCTGGAAACTGTCCCTCCCCGCACATAATGCTGCTTAAGATAACTAATTTGGATCAAGTCTGAAACACATTAAGTTTATCTGAGTGTAGAAACAAGAAAATGCAGATGCTGGCTTATTATCCCAGCATGACACTGGGGTAACTCAGTGGGTCAGGCGGCATCCCTGGAGATCATGGGTGGGTGATGTTTCAGGTTTTTGACCTTGCTTCAGAAGGTGGAAAAAAAAGCCAATGTGAAATATCGCTTATCCATGTTCTCCAGAGACTGTGACTTTTTTAGTTTGCCCGAGGATGAAATGGGGTCTACATGTAAGGGTTGAGACTAAAACGTCACCTATTCTTTTTTCTTTTTCTACAGAGATGCTGCCTGACCCACTGAGTTTCTCCAGCATTATGTGTCTATCATCAGTGCCGTATAAACCAGCATTTACAGTTCCTTCCTACACACTGATCTGATTCCTGTTGGGTCCAGACGGATATGGGGTTGTAGCCATCATCTGAAATGTCAGTCGGCTAGTGGACCAGACAAGAAGAAGAAGAAGAAGAATAACCTTTAATAATCCTTTACAGGAAATTACAGTGCCACAACAGCTTCAACAGACATAACACCACACATTTCAACAGATATCTTCAATACATAATAAGTTAAAATTTTTGTGCATTATAAAACCTTATAGCAGCTGGTATACAAGACTTCCTATGTCTCTCCGTTTTGCACATTGGTGCAATCAGTCTCTGACTGAAGATGCTGCACTTGATCACCTTCAGGGCGTGGAGTGGGTGAGTGGGGTTGGTCATTATTGAGCCTAGTTTTTTCAGAGTTCTGGCCTCTGCCACCTGCTTGACCGTTAGTTGCTCTGCCCCAACCACTGAGCCGGCCTTCCTGATCAGCTTATCCAGTCTGTTTTTGTCCGCTATTCGGGCGCCTTCTCCCCAACAGGCCACAGCAAAAAACAGAGCACTGGCCACCACTGAATGGTAGACACTGCACAGTAGGGGTTGACAGATATTAAATGACTTTAGCCTCCTTAAAAAATACAGACAGAGGGAGGGAAAGCAGCTGTTTCTCAGGACACCAACGCTCTGGAGCAGAGCCAGGTCAGAGCCCGCCTCTCCCGCCTGCCTCCTTTATAATCACATGACAGGGCTGCCAACTCTCACGCATTGAGCGTGAGACTAACGCATTTGGGGAAATTCTCACGCTCTCACGCTGATGACAGATGTTCTCACGCTCAAAAAAATATTTTTAAAAAATATATGAATAAATAAATAAATAAATAGTCACAGTCCACACTCCCCAATGAGAATAGTTTTCTGTCGGCGGGTTCCCCGTAAAGAACGAGCAATTGAATTGGCTTAAGCCCATCGCACACTATTTAAAATGGCAATGGAGACAAAAGCTGGAGAAACTCAGCTGGGTGAGGCAGCATCTATGTCTGAGTTTGATCCTTCTTCAGACTCGAGCATTCCTCCAGCATTTATGTCTGCCGCTCTATAGATGCTGCCTCACCCGCATTCACATTCCCGTGCAGATGGTGGGATAGATCCCAGCACAGACCCCCCTAGGGCTGGATTTAGATGAAGAGAGGCCCTAAGCTATTTCACTTGTGAGCCCCCCTCCCCCTCCCAATCCCCCACCCCCACGACTGGTGGACCATGACTACCTGACAGTGACAATGTGACACTTTTAGATCCTACTGTATGTTGTCATTAAACAGTTGGTTTTAAAATACATATTGGATTCACTGCGGAGCGAGCGATGCCTTACCAGGATCGCCGTTTGAAGCTCTGGAGTGTTGGGCCTGCGGCAGGGATGGGGGTTGGGGCCGGAGGAAGGCAGGTGAGTGGACTGAGGCCGAGGCAATGTCTGGTGGTGGGTGGTCAGGGGGGTATGAGGACTGTAGTGTGGGTGGGGAAGAGCTGGGGTCACATGGTTTGAGAGGAATGGGGAAGACCCAAGTTGAACAGCCACTGAGATTACCAGGGTAGGACTAGGACCCAGCGCAGTCAAACCCAGGGGAGTGGGAATCTGCAGCGTGGAAACTTCAGGCCCGGCGCTGAGTCCAGGCTGCAGGTAAGTCGACGGCTGCGGGCTGATGGAGGGCGGTGGAGTGGCCAGGGTCAGCGGGCAAAGAGTAGGAGGTCCCGGTGGGCGCATGGTCACTGAGGCAGCGAGGTGAGTCGGCCCCTCCAGATCTCAAGGCCCTAAGCTTAAGCTTGTCTAGTTTATACGTAAATCCGGCCCTGGTCCACCACCCCGAGGCACAGCTCCCACCCTCACCTACGGCGGGGATGAATCTCGGGCTATAGCTCTGCCCCGATGCCAGACCCCCGGGTCACTGTCCTTCACCTCCCCTGGACCCCTGGGTCACTGACCCTCACGTACCCCGGACTCCATCTGGCCACAGAGCACCTGGGCCGGCCCACATTCCCGGGAGGGGGGGGGGGGAGAGAGGGTAATGTTCCCCAGACATCGCCAACTCTCCGCTCACTCCGGGTGTTGTCGCCGCTTCACTGACACACACACCCTTACACACACACTGGCACACACAAGGTTTAAAGGGATATGGGTCAAATGCGGATAAATGGGACTAGTTTAGATGGGGCATCTTGATCTGCATGAATAAGTTGGGATGAAGGGCCTGTTTCCATGCTGTAAGACCATGACACACTGTAGAAAGGGTGCAATTGCTCTGGAGAGGATCCAGGGGCTATTTATGAACATATTGGCAGGGCTGGAATTTTTGTTTAAGATTTGATAACTGGGATTGTATTCTCTGCGGCAACGGAGGTGAAGAAGAGACTTAGTTGAGGTGAACAATATTATGAGAATAGGACCCGTTTCGCTTAATAAAGAGTGTAAGAAGGAACTGCAGATAGTGCAGATAGATACTAAAAGCTGGAATAACTTAGCAGGACAGGCAGCATTTCTGGAGAGAAAGAATAGGTGATGTTTCGGGTCAAGACCTTCAGCCTAAAGAGGTTGAAAACCAGCAATAAAACACAATGACTGGAGATGTGCGTTATCCAACTAAAGGCAGTAATCAGAATCATGTGTACATCTTTATAGAGGTGACACCATAATAAATATTACAGAAAGAAAATGAATGGGGTGGCATTGTGGCGCATCGGGAGAGTTGCTGCCTTACAGCACCACAGACCCAGATTTGATCCCGACTATGGGTGCTGTCTGTACAGTATTTGTACCTTCTCCTTATGACCATATGGTTTTCTGTGGAAATTCCGGTTTCTCCCACATCTGAAAGAAGTGCAGGTTTGTAGGTTAATTGGCTTCTGTAAATTGTCCCTGGCATGTAGGATACAACTGGTGTATGATAGATTGCGGTCGGTGTCGACTTAGAGGGCCGAAGGGCCTGTTTCCATATATACGTTTTACAAATATCTTAATTTCATTGAACCATATACGGTTGAATATGTGGCATTATTTTCATCTTGTTTCTATAGTCAAAGGGTAAGGTTAATTGATTTATTTGTGCAGACCAGTGATGGAAGTCGGACTCCTCTTGCCTTGTTTCTATGTTTTTGTCTCTCTATATATGCATAACAGTATGAATTATAATCTGATTTCCATACAGGAATATACTAAGGTCATTCATGTGCTGCACCTGTTGATCAGAGCCTGACTCTACTGTGGAATGTAATTAGGAATGTAATTTAGCCTAACCTTATTCACACCTAATCCAATTTGAAGCATAAATGTTGCATCAAGTGTAAGTTAAAAAATATGCACCAAATTCCACAATTTCAAACTGAAAAATGTAAAAGCTTCCTACATTGGGAGGGGGGGGGGGGACACACACCCTCTCCCATCCCCACTCCCATTGGACAGGAATCATTTTTATTACTGCAGCACTTTGCCACACTAATGTTTTCACCGAGGAGTAAATATTCCGTAGACAGTTAAACCTCAATGTTAATGTCACTCTCAAGGTAGGAGTAACTCAGAATGCTGGAGTAACTCAGAAGGACAGGCAGCATCTCTGGAGAGAAGGAATGGGTGATGTTTCTGGGTCGAGACCCTTCTTCAGGATGAGGACTTCAGTCTTTGGACTTCAGATTGCCTGACCCACTGGGTTGCTCCAGCAATTTTACACTCTCACCCAATGTTGGCAGCCCTGACATGAACAGCTACTGTTGCTGTCTAATAAAACACAAAATAAAGTTGATTCAATCCTGTTATAGTCCATTGTTAGCTTTTTCATAGGCACACAAGCTTTAACACTCCAATCTAGGATTAAAGGTTTTAAACGTACTCATCTGGGTATCAAAGGAAAGGGTGAGCAGGATTTATGGTGAAGTGATGCAGGAGGGCCACAGGTACATTATGCAGCCATTTTCTGGATGCTACAACAGTTCCTTAGTCACATGTGTGGAGATATAGTGACACGATCCAGTCAACTGATGGTGTGCATGAGTGCAATAAATCCTCTTCTGGAAGCGCACGTTGAGAGTCGCCACATTTCAGCCCCATCTTGCAACTTTCACAGTCTCTGTAAAATCTGATCTTGGCCCAAAGGCGACGTGCAATTTCTTAACTTTCTCACTTTAAGGTCCAGTGTGAATAGTATTGGGAGCAGTGGACCGAGGCCAGCTCTGGAGACATTTTAAACTGACCCAGACTCCAGGCCCTGAGCCCCATTACAGGAGAGAGGCAGTTTTCACAAGTTTAGAAACATAGAAAATAGGTGCACGAGTAGGCCATTCGGCCCTTCGAGCCTGCACCGCCATTCAATATGATCATGGCTGATCATCCAACCCAGTATCCTGTACCTGCCTTCTCTCCATACCCTCTGATCCCTTTAGCCACAAGGGCCACATCTAACTCCCTCTTAAATATAGACAATGAACTGGCCTCAACTACCTTCTGTGGCAGAGAATTCCACAGATTCACCACTCGGTGTGAAAAATGTTTTTCTCATCTCGGTCCCAAAAGACTTCCTCCTTATCCTTAAACTGTGACCCCTTGTCCTGGACTTCCCCAACATCGGGAACAATCTTCCTGCATCTAGCCTGTCCAACCCCTTAAGAATTTTGTACGTTTCTATAAGATCCCCCCTCAATCTTCTAAATTCGAATTTCATAGAGTACTCCCTCCATTGGAAAGGAATCAGATCCAAACTACATGCAGAGAATGCACAGCCGAGAAGAGAGAAGAAACTGGTGATTTGTTCTCGACTTTGACAGTGTCACACTGAAAGTAAGCCAAGTATATAATAAGAGAGAGAAATGCATTGTTCTTGTTTACACTTGGCTAGTTTTTCCAAGTACCCCGCCCAACAAAAAGAAATTCGAGCCGGATTGTTTGAAACCAAGCAACTGGCACTTCAGTCGAATAAATATTCACAAAGGTTAACAGTAGCAACCTACCAAATTAAATTTTTACTTTTTATTAAACTCTGTAGAATTTGACAAAACAACAATGGACAGGCGCTGACCAATAGTCATAGAGTGTGGAAACAGGCCCTTCAGCCCTTCAAGCCCCAGCTACACTAGTACCACCCGCCTGCCTTTGGCCTAGATCCCTCCAAACTTGTCCTATCCATGTGCCTGCCTAATTTTGTTATTAAAAGTTGCAATAGTCCCTGACTCAGCAACCTCCTCCGGAAGCTCGTTCCATACACCCACCACCCATTGTGTGGAAAAGTTACCCCTCAGATTCCTATTAAGTCCTTCCCCCTTCACCTTAAACCTACAAGTCCCATACTCTGGGAAAGAGGCTGTGCGTCTACTCGATCTATTCCTCTCAAGATTTTATAGAATTACTACAGACTGTTGGACGTAAAGGATATGGTGGGCCTGAGGTGGTGCGGGAGCAGAAAGGTCTTAAAAGTGACAATGTAGAAAGAGAAAGAATTAGAAAAGCATGTGGGATCCTTAGTTTTATTTTTAATAGACCAAGCGGGACCTGTTCCCCCAACGCAATAATCCACCACTCACCTGTTCCCCCAATGCAACCCGTTTCCACTCATCCATAGCCCCCAACTCATTTCCCCTCATCCCCCAACACTCCCTCTCCCTCCTCTTCACTCTCCCTCTTCTCTCGCCTCACCTCCTCCCCTCTCCTTTCCCCTACCCTCAATCACTCCCTACCACAAAAACAAGGAAACTATGTGAACCCATTATAAATAACAGATTCATCCACGGAGCATACAATTCTCAACTCCTTAACACAAGTAGCAAGCGGTGGCCCGAGAGGCAGTACAGCAGGAACAGAGTAGAGGGGGCTTGAAGTTGAAGGAATCAAGTTATGTGGACAGGTTGGAAAAGCGCTTGCTAATAAAGTGTAAATTGCTAATGATGCCATGCTAAAAGGTGTCAGAGTCAGCACCAGACTGTGTGGGAACTAATTCTAGAAATTACATTCAAAATAAACTGCTATGGTGGAATAAATGTTAAAGGATTTTCAATTCAATTATATATCTGGTGGCTAAACTAAAATACATCCCAAGAATCCCAAAATGGGCAAAATATCTCCAGCATGTGATTTTGATTACGCAATAAATAATTGATTCATCAAAACAAAGAATTAAAAATTTAGAATTTAGGGACAAATTTGTTCCCTTCTCCCTCAAATGTCGCCAAGATTCACACCTCCACTGTGGCGGTCCACAGTTCAGAATAAAGTGGTCTGAATAAAGGATACAGAATAACGTCAGGCTGTTGTTCGTTGACGACAGCTCGGCATTCAACACCCTCATCTCCTCCAAACTGGTTACCAAGCTCAAGGAACTTGATCCTCGACAACAGAGCACAATGAGTATGAATTGGCAGCAACACTTCCTCCTCAATAACTATCAGCAAAGGGGAACCTCCAGGCTACGTGTTCAGTCCCCTGCTCTATTCACTCTATACCCACGACAGTGTAGCTAGACACAGTTCCAACTCCATCTTAAAATTTGCCAACAATCTTGTTGGATGAACTACGGGTAATAAGGAGCCAGAGTACATGACCAATATTGATAATTGGATTGAATGGTGTCAGAACCACCACCTTTCTCTCAACTGTGGGTACTGTAGATCAGTGCATGTTCCTTTAACATAGTGACCTCACCACTACTAATCACTCCCCATTGTCTCTCGTATAATTGTAGTGTCCCCACCTCCAGCTCGCTCTCTAGCTCCAGTGATGACCACGGACAGCTAGTGCATAGTATGTATGTAGTGCTTATAATAAACTATCAGTAAAATACTTTGTGTAGCAATCAGGGCTTTTTACATGGTGTCAGAAGTGGGATTCGAACCCATGTAAAAAGCCTTGATTACAGGTTTTTTACAGGTACTGATTGGGGATGATCAGCCATGATCACAGTGAATGGCGGTGCTGGCTCGTAGGGCCGAATGGCCTACTCCTGCACCTATTGTCTGTAACAGGGGTGGGGAACCTTTTCATGTTGGAATGCTGCATTAACGTAGCTGTAATCTAATAAGGCCGCATCCAAGAAACTTCAATTAGATACACTTCAAAATGTACATTATTTTGTTAAAATAGCCCTCATGACTTCCTAATGTTTTAATTGTGGCCATCAGTCGTGGAGGACTATTTTGTTTAATCTACTTTTAATCTTTGGTATTTTAAATACATTTATTTTAAGATTAAAATAATAAGACGAACAAAAACATTAATAAAAATAAAAGGATTTGTTCTACAAAATTTGGATTCATTCAAACGGGCGCACTTAATGGCCTAGAAGGCCGAAGGTTCCACACCCCGGGTCTATAACATCAGCAACTCCTAGGAATGGATTGTTTAAGAAGGAACTGCAGATGCTGGAAAATCGAAGGTACACAAAAAAGCTGCAGAAACTCAGCGGGTGCAGCAGCATCTATGGTGCGAAGGAAATAGGCGACGTTTCGGGCCAAAACCCTTCTTCAGACTGATAGGGGGTGGCGGGGAGAAGGAAGGAAAAAGGAGGAGGAGCCAGAGGGCTGAGAGGAGACAGCAAGGGCCAACAAAATTGGGAGAATTCCATGTTCATGCCCGCAGGATGCAGACTCCCCAAGCTTAATATGAGGTGCTGTTCCTCCAATTTCCGGTGTTGCTCACTCTGGCCATGGAGGAGACCCAGGACAGAGAGGTCGGATTGGGAATGGGCTGAGCCACCGGGAGGTCAGGTAGGTTCTTGCAGACTGAGCGGAGGTGTTCGGCGAAACGATTGCCCAGCCTCCGCTTGGTCTCACCGATGTAGATCAGCTGACAATCTAGAGCAGCGGATGCAATAGATGAGGTTGGAGGAGATGCAGGTGAACCTCTGTCGCACCTGGAACAACTGCTTGGGTCCTTGAATGGAGTCGAGGGGGGAGGTAAAGGGACAGGAGTTGCATCTCTTGCGGTTGCAACGGAAAGTGCCCGGGGAGGGGGTGGTACGGGAGGGAAGGGAAGAATTGACAAGGGAGTTACGGAGGGATTGTTGACTTTAGAAGAGGTAAGCCAAGGATCCACAAATCTGTCTTCATCGATAGGCGGAGAGAGTCAATGATTTCCTGGGTGTGCATATATCTGAAGATCTGCGCTTGGCCCAGCACATTCAGTATATATTCTCTGGAATTTCTACAGGTGTATTTTGGAGAACATATTGACTGATTGCATCACAGCCTGGTTCAGCAACTCAAAATGCCCAGGAATGAAGATTACAAAACGTTATGAACACTACCCACTCCATCATGGGCACTGACCTCCCCACCACTGAAGGGATCTATAAGAGGCACGGTCTCAAAAAGGCAGCCAGCATCATCAAGGACCCACACCATCCTGGCCACGCTCTTATTTTCACTCCTGCCATCAGGAAGATGGTGTAGGAGACTGAAAACCCTGACCAGGTTCAGGAACAGATTCTTCCCACCAACCATCAAGCTCTTGACACTACAAAACACCAACTAAACTTGGAGCTGTAGATTGTCTTGGTTGCACTAAGAACTCTGTACTTTCTTTTTGCTTACCGTATGTTATAGAGTGATAGAGCGTGGAAACAGACCCTTCGGCCCAACTTGCCCACACCAGCCAACATGTCCCAGCTACACTAGTCCCACCTGCGCGCGTTTGGCCCATATCCCTCCAAACCTGCCCTATCCATGTACCTGCCTAACTGTGTGGGTCCTGCCCCTGTTAGACTTCCCAAAATGCAACACCTAACAATTCATAGAAACATAGAAACAAGGTGCAGGAGGAGGCCATTCAGCCCTTCGAGCCAGCACCGCCATTCATTGTGATCATGGCTGATCGTCCCCTATCAATAACCCGTGCCTGCCTTCTCCCCATATCCCTCGACTCCACTAGCCCCTAGAGCTCTATCTAACTCTTAATTCTCTGCATTAAATTCCATCAACTATTCCTCAGCCCACCTGATCAATCAATCAATTTTTCACAGCCATCTTCACTATCTGCAAAACTACCCACTGTTGTATCATCTGAAAGCTTGCTGATCTTGCCATGTATGTTCTCATCCAAATCATTGATAAAGATGCTCATAGATGTTATCTAGGGGCGCTATGTTTACAGGGCTGTTGCAAGTAAGAATTTCATTGTTCTGTTGCTGGTACAGATGAAAATGAAACACATTTGACCCTCAAAGTCACTCAAAGTAAGCGGGAACTTCACACAGCAGCATTTAACTCACAGCACGAGGCATGCAACATACCACAATTCACATGCATCAGTAAGTCACTGTTAGAAACAAGCATCGTGGAACAGAATGTGATTCATGGGTGCAAGTCTCTATTTATGAGAAACTGCAACAAAACATCAGTCTGAACTTAGAGAGAAGGAATGGGTGATGTTTCGGGTCAAGAACCTGTGAGCTTTGTCAAAGGTTATATCCAATAGCGAGTATAGGAGCAGAGAGGTTCTACTGCAGTTGTACAGGGTCTTGGTGAGGCCACACCTGGAGTATTGCGTACAGTTTTGGTCTCCTAATCTGAGGAAGGACATTCTTGCCATAGAGGGAGTACAGAGAAGGTTCACCAGACTGATTTCTGGGATGTCAGGACTCTCATATGAAGAAAGACTGGATAGACTCGGCTTGTACTCGCTAGAATTTAGAAGATTGAGGGGCGAATCTTACAGAAACTTACAAAATTGTTAAGGGGTTGGACAGGCTAGATGCAGGAAGATTGTTCCCGATGTTGGGGAAGTCCAGAACAAAGGGTCACAGTTTAAGGATAAAGGGGAAATCCTTTAAAACCGAGATGAGAAAAACATTTTTCACACAGAGAGTGGTGAATCTGTGGAATTCTCTCCCACAGAAGGTGGTTGAGGCCGGTTCATTGGGAGTTAGATGTGGCCCTTGTGGCTAAAGGGATCAGGGGGATGGAGAGAGAGAAGGCAGGTACAGGATACTGAGTTGGATGATCAGCCATGATCATATTGAATGGCGGTGCAGGCTCGAAGGGCTGAATGTCCTACTCCTGCACCTATTTTCTATGTTTTAATTTTTTCCATATGCTAGACAATTTCACCGGGTCGAGACCCTTCTAAAGAAGGGTTTCGACCCGAAATGTCACCCATTCTTTCTCTCGAGAGATGCTGCCTATACCGCTTAGTTACTCCAGCTTTTTGTGTCTATCCTCAGCTCTACAATATCTCCAGCCAGTACTGATAATTCCAATGAATATCCTATGAATACGCTTCAAGAGCCACTAATCTCACACCCTTTAAACTTTAATCACCTTGACATCTGGTTGACAACCAGATTCTCGTCCAAGACTCCCATCCACTGTAACTTGATTAGCCTTTTAATGACACTTGTTCCAAGTATCAGCAATTTCTTGCACTTGTACAGCTGTTGTTCCAATACTCCAGGGAACTTGCCGAGTTGCTTTCTCCAAATAAATCACAGACTATTCACCCAATTTGCTCGCTGAGAAATGCAAATATGCCCGAACCTCAGAAAAAAAAAACAATATTGCTTTCTATACCCTAGCCCAACCTCAGTCTGCCCAACCATCCATTCATTGTCACTTCAGGATAACACACCACTGAGCAAAATCATTCTGCATTGACCAATGTAGCAATCCACTCACGATGGTTAAGCCCTCCGCAGCCTTACAATACATTATATCCAAATATACTCTGAGGATCACTTCAAGCACTGGTTTTCCAACCAAATGCACTTTATGTCAAAACTAATTTAATTACGATCATGTAATTAAACTAGAATAAAGGGGAGGCCATTTAAGACTGAGGTGAGAAAAAACTTTGTTGTGAATTTGTGGAATTCCCTGCCACAGAGGGCAGTGGAGGCCAAGTCACTGGATGGATTTAAGAGAGAGTTAGATAGCGCGCTAGGGGCTATGGAATCAAGGGATATGGGGAGAAGGCAGGCACGGGTTATTGATTTGGGACGATTAGCCATGATCACAATGAATGGCGGTGCTGGCTCGAAAGGCCAAATGGCCTCCTCCTGCAGCTATTTTCTATGTTTCTATGATACATAAACAAAACAGTGGTAACACACCCACCACCATATTACAAAATCACCAAATTATCTGGACACTAAATTTTCACACAATGTTACAATCTGTACAAATATACTAAATAACTACTGTACAACTATGTCCCTCTAACACCACCCGGGTGCAGACGCAACCCCGGAAAAGGGACAAGCATCTGGCTCAGGCAAAACCCTCTTCCGCCTGGCACTGTGACTCGTGGATGGCCAGCTTAGCCCAGCTTAGGAGCAACCCAACCTGGACATCTTCAGCCTTGTCCACTCCCTAGATCCTGTCACAGGTCCTCCGGTTGCTGACAGCAGAGCCGCTCCTTCCCCGACAGACCCTAGGTGGAGTGGCGGTGCTCCTTGCCCTCCGGACCCTGGCTACAACGGATGCTCTACTGGTCCCTTACCAAATGCACTCGGTACGAAACCAACCAAAACATGGCTGCAAAGATGTCTATTCATCTGCACCACAGATCCGTACCCAGAATGAAACTTTTCTACATTGGCCAACCCATCTCCATCATGGGGGCTATGCTGTGAGCTTTGTCAAAGGTTAGCGTATTTGAATGTTCTCATATGCTAGATAATTTCACATTGCTGGATCTAGAGTTCTGAACAATGAGCCTTTTAGCAGTACCCGAGCATGACAATGTACATGCAAAATGGTTGGTGTTGGGGCCGCAACTGTTTACCATATATATTAATGATTTGGAAGAGCGAATTATGAGCAACACTAGCAAGTTTGCGGATGACACAAAGCTGGGTGGCAGTGTGAACTGTGAAGAGGATGTTAGGAGGCTGCAGCGTGACCTGGACAAGTTGAGTGAGTAGGAAGATGCGTGGCAGATGCAGTATAATATAGATAAATGTGAGGTTAGCCACTTTGGTGGCAAAAACAAGGGGGCAGATTATTATCTCAATGGCGTTAGGTTTAGGTAAGGGGGAGGTACAGCGAGACCTGGGTGTCCTTGTACACCAGTCACTGGAAGTTGGCGTGCAGGTACAGCAGGCAGTAAAGAAAGCTAATGCCTTCATAACAAGAGGATTTCAGTATACGAGTAAAGAGGTTCTTCTGCAGTTGTATAGGGCTCTGGTGAGACCACATCTGGAGTATTGTGTACAGTTTTGGTCTCCTAATTTGAGGAAGGACATCCTTGTGATTGAGGCAGTGCAGCGTAGGTTCATCAGATTGATCCCTGGGATGGCGGGACTGTCATATGAGGAAAGATTGAAAATACTAGGCTTTTATTCACTGGAGTTTAAAAGGATGAGGGGGATCTTATAGAAACATATAAAATTATAAAAGGACTGGACAAGCTAGATGCAGGAAAAATGTTCCCAATGTTGGGCAAGTCCAGAACCAGGGGCCAGTCTTAGAATAAAGGGGAGGCCATTTAAGACTGAGGTGAGAAAAAACGTTTTCACCAAGAGTTGTGAATTTGTGGAATTCCCTGCCAGAGGGCAGTGGAGGCCAAATCACTGGATGGATTTAAGAGAGAGTTAGATACTCTAGGGGCTAGTGGAGTCAAGGGATATGGGGAGAAGGCAGGCACGGGTTATTGATTGAGGACGATCAGCCGTGATCACAATGAACGGCGATGCTGGCTCGAAGGGCCGAATGGCCTCCACCTGCACCTATTTTCTATGTTTCTATGTTCTTCTTGATCTCAATGTTACACATGCCAAATTTGCAATTCTTTAAAATGTCTGCAGGCACTAAATTATAATGTCCCTCAAGAGCTTCCAGTGTTCTTTTACCAGATCTGGCCATTAGTTTGTGGTGCCATTAAATTTACATGCAAACACATGAACATACAAATGAATAGCAGGAGTAAACCACTCAGCCACTTTAGCCTGCACCAAAATTTTAATCATGGCTGATCGGAATGTAACCTACACTCACAGTTGTTAAAAAGTACATACATTTCTACATCCATCAGTACCATAGGTGTTAACTCACCTCCTCTAATTGGCGTAAAACGCTGCAGTAACTCAGCGAGTCAAGCAACAATTCAAGAGAAAAGGATGGGCAACATTTCGGGTTGGGACCCTTCTTCAGTCACCTATCCCATTTCTCCAGAGCTGCTACCTGACCTTGCTGAGTTACTCCAGCACTTTGTGTATTTGGTATGAGCCAAGCATCTGCAGTTCTTTGTTTCCTCACTTTCTCAGTCTTCTGCTATTGTCTATTGTTTCAGATTTAAAAAATCCTTGTGTTTATTATCTTTTACATTCAGCTAGTCCACTTCAAGCAAAAATGTGCCAGTAATGCACAGATCTGGATATTTAAAGATCTTACAGAAACAGTGTGTAGAAAGGAACTGCAGATGCTGGTTTACACTGAAGTTAGACACAAAATGCTGGAGTAACTCATGTGGTCAGGCAGCATCTCTGGATGGAAGGAATGGGTGACGTTTCGGGTCAAAACCCTTCTTCAGAAGTATTTCTTACAGAACTAGTGGCTAGATGGTAGGTTCCATTCAAGCAAATATTATTTAGACAGTTCCGCCAGCTTTTGTGTGTCAAGTAGACACAATTAAGTTTATTGCACAAACACGCCTGGTTTTGACACTGCTTTCGAGCCCACAGTAAGCTGGCGGAATTTGCTGTGCCGGGTGGAACAGAAGCACATTCATGACCTGTGAAGGTCGCCCTCAGCACCAGTGTAATGATCAGCCTTCTGTGGATATGAGCAGAATCCCTGCTGACCAAATATAAATGAACCAGTCAAGCTTTTTAGCCTATTTTCAGGTGAATCTGTTTGCACATAGTTTATGATATTTTCCATTGTGATTACATGGCACTCAAGGGGGAACCAAAATTGACTGTAATTAAGTCATTGTGGCAGGCAACTATCTCTGAAGCTTTCAGGTGCTCCACTGTGGCTGGGGGCACCAAGGGGCTATGTCCCCCTGTCTAGTTTGTGTAGAGTAATAAATTGTTTCTCCTTGCCTAATCCCTGTAGGCAAATCCCGATGCTATAAGAATCTGAAGAAGGGTCTCGACCCGAAACGTCCCCTATTCCTTTTCTCCGGAGATGCTGTCTGACCCGCTGAGTTACTCCAGCTTTTTGTGTCTATCCCCGTATGCTTGCCCAGTTTTCAATGGAAGACGATTCAATGATACTTTAATATGACATGCATTTTATTATCGCAGTAGAGTGAAATTATCTTTTCAATACTTCAATAGTGTATTCATTTGTCACTTATGCAGCAGTACGGTGAAATTCTTTTTGCATATATTACACATGCAAGCGCTGCCATTTATGGCGCCGTTATTCAAAGTCCAAAACTTATAGGAATAGAATTAGGCCATTCAGCCCATCGAGTCCACTCTGCCATTCAATCATGGCTGATCTCTGCCACCAAATCCCATTTTCCTGCCTTCTCCCCATAAACCCTTGACACCCGTTCTACTCAAGAATGTCTATCAGTGCCTTAAAAATATCCACTGACTTGGCCTCCACAGCCCCCTGTGGCAATGAGCTCCACAGTTTAACTACCCTCCGACTAATCCAGTCAGCTGGCATGCTCGATGTACTGGAGCATTACCCTGGTTCACACTCCTACCGGCTCTTGTTCCTCGCGTCCGGCATCTCCAGCTCCCCACCCGGTCTCACCGACCAGCGAGCCTTCGGGCGGGTTCAAGGTCCCACTGACCAACAAATCTTCTGGGTTGGCACTGCGGCACCTCGGAAATTTTTACACTAGTGCCGAGAACGACCATCCCAAGTCAAGGGCATGCTTCTGTTCCCACAGGCATACAATCCGGTAAAATCAGACAGCAGACTTCACCCAGGTGGTATAGAGTCTCTGGTGCTGATAAAGTTTCAAACGTTCTTAGATAGAAACATAGAAAATAGGTGCAGGAGGAGGTCATTCGGCCCTTCGAGCCAGCACCGCCATTCATTGTGATCATGGCTGATCGTCTCCTATCAATAACCCGTGCCTGCTTTCTCCCCATATCCCGTGACTCCACTAGCCCCTAGAGCTCTATCTAACTCTCTCTTAAATCCATCTAGTGACTTGGCCTCCACTGCCCTCTGTGGCAGGGAATTCCATAAATTCACAACTCTCTGGATGAAAATGTTTTTTCTCACCTCAGTCTTAAATGACCTCCCCTTTATTCTAAGACTGTGGCCCCTGGTTCTGGACTCGCCCAACATTGGGAACATTTTTCCTGCATCTAGCTTGTCCAGTCCTTTTTATCATTTTACATGTTTCTATAAGATCCCCCTCATCCTTCTAAACTCCAGTGAATACAAGCCTAGTCTTTTCAATCTTTCCTCATATGACAGTCCCGCCATCCCAGGGATCAATCTCGTGAACCTATGCTGCACTGCCTCAATCACAAGGATGTTCTTCCTCAAATTAGGGATAACACAAATATTTAGCTGTATTCTATATGATTTTAATTCCGACTTCATTAAATGAGTTAAATGTTGAATACACCACAACCCATCTCAGTTAGATTAAATGATCTGATTTCCACTTGTTATGGCAGAGTGGGACACAAGGAGGAGGTTTAGACTTTGTTTTAAAAAAATGCCTTAGAAACATTTAACAACAGTGCCATATACTGTACCTGTGACTAATCAGTAATGAATGTATAATTTGCATTAATGTAAATGCTATTTTCCTAATTAAGGCGGATACTGGTATAAGTTTATTATTATCACATGTACTTAAGGGGTTGGGCAGGCAGGAAGATTGTTTCTGATGTTGGGGAAGTCCAGAACAAGGGGTCACAGTTTAAGGATAAGGGGGAAATCTTTTAGGACCGAGATGAGGAAAACATTTTACACACAGAGAGTGGTGAATCTCTGGAATTCTCTGCCACAGAAGGTAGTTGAGGCCAGTTCATTGGCTATATTTAAGAGGGAGTTAGATGTGGCCCTTGTGGCTAAAGGGATCAGGGGGTATGGAGAGAAGGCAGGTACGGGATACTGAGTTGGATGATCAGCCATGATCATATTGAATGGCGGTGCAGGCTCGAAGGGCCGAATGGCCTACTCCTGCACCTATTTTCTATGTTTCTATGTTTCTACTGGGCCACAGTGGAAAACCTGACTGTTATTGTCAAGAGACAAGAGTGTTTTATTGTCATAGGTCTCGAAACAGAACAATGAAATTCTTTCTTGCAGCAGCACAATGTAAATGTAAACCTAGTACTCTGTAAAACCTGTTTTAAACAGAGTCAGTGGAGGTTCAGTCAATCCATCATAGCATTTTGGGCTGCTACTGATAGATTTTTGGACGGAGTTTAGAAGGGGTGGTGATCAGAGCAAGAATGAGGCACAAGAATGAGCTACAATGGGTTTACTGAAGGACAGAGCTAGGTTTAAGGGATGTACGATCTTTTTTTACTTTCTTGATTGACAGGATAAGATATTTTTAGGTCATCTGCGCTCATGGGGAAAAAGATAGTGCTGTTATTCACGAGAGCTGGTAATATCTTAAAGAAATTAGAAAAGCATGTCTGAGAAATGGTCAATCTAGCTGGAATAAACAGGATAAAGTCGACGAGAGAGAGAGGGAGAAGGAGCAAAATGTAAATATGGGTTGCGCCGTTTACACAGAATCAAACAATCAAGCTGCAGCAATGAGAGGCATCAAAGGCTTGTTTACCCTCTCTTGGAATTAAGTTTATATGATTCGTAGAAGTCAGAATGCAAAGTCAGCAGGTGTTAAATCGAGTCTGCCGAAGGAACAAAGAACAGCTGCTTTATCAAGGCCACATTCAAATTCTCTCATCACTCAGACAGGGATGGAGGAAAGGCAAATGCTCAGGGACTGATATAACAAATACATAGTTGTTAAAAAATGCACATTAAGGTGCGGCCAAAGGCAACGATACAAATGGCACAAAAGAAGTATATTGGGTACAAACTGCAAGTAGGGTGGGGAAACACTCTCGTTGGTTGACTTCTCCAGTTAATACTAACATTATAAACAGAGCTGCCATTCCTTCCATCTGATCTGGTAAGCCAACACTTGACCCAGACCCCCTATTGAGCTACTGAGCAACCTATTATAGCATTTTGATTAAATATAACATTATTGGAAACTCCTTCATCCTGATTAATTTACTGTCAATACTTTGGAAAATCCCAACAGAAAGAAACTGTTCCATTTAAGGTCATAAGGAATAGAATTAGGCCATTCGGCCCATCAAGTCTACTCCGCCATTCAATCATGGCTGATCTATCTCTCCCTCCTAACCCCATTCGCCTGTCTCATCCCCATAAACCGTAATAATCAAGAATCTATCTATCTCTGCCTTCAAAATATCCACTGACTTGGCCTCCACAGCCTTTTGTGGCAAAGAATTTCACAGATTCACCACACTTTTCTTTTATCTCACCAATGTAAGATGATGATCCTTGCTGCTAGACAAACAAACTACTGATGCTGGAAGCTAGAGTAAGAAAGACTGCTGGAGGAACTTAGCAGACTGAGCAGCATCCATGGAGGCAAAATGATGGTCAACATTGCTGCTCCATTCACTGGAGTTCCTCCTGTAGTTTGTTTTTTGCTCCAGGTTCTGGCATCTGTAGTTACTTGTACTTCTATCTCACTATTATATCATATATAGCATATAACAATTACAGCACGGAAACAGGCCATCTCGGCGCTTCTAGTCCGTGCCGAACACTTATTCTCCCCTAGTCCCATCTACCTGCACTCAGACCATAACCCTCCATTCCTTTCCCGTCCATATACCTATCCAATTTATTTTTAAATTATAAAATCGAACCTGCCTCCACCACTTCCACTGGAAGCTCATTCCACTCAGCTATCACTCTCTGAGTAAAGAAGTTCCCCTTCATGGTACCCCTAAACTTCTGCCCCTTAATTCTCAAACCATGGATTGGAAAGGTTTGGAGGGGTATGGTACAAATGAAGTTAAATGGGACTAATGTGGATAGATATCCTGGTCAGCGTGGATGAGTTGGGCCAGATCATTTAACAAATAATTACCCCATCTTGAAGATTATTCCCTCCCTTTCAACAATTTAAAAATGATTCCATATATCTAATTTCTGAACGAGACAAGCATAAACGAATCTAATCTACAAGACAAGTGTTCATTTTCTGGACAAGTGCAGCTGGACAAGCAATGCTACCAGCCAGGTGAGAGGAGCCCAACATTCAGCTTCTCATCCACCAACGTACTATGACAGCAACATAGAGCATTACAGCAAGGCTGCTTCAATGGCATTTCCCCATCAACTCAAATGCAGAGAGAGAAAGCACAATTTACGACATACTGTCGATAATAGCACACAACATTTTTGAATGGATCAGTGCTTGGTGATATTTTAGTTGGCAGGATATGCGAGCATACTAGCTCCTCCTTGTCTTTATAATAGCTGTAATGTTTGGTGTGATACTTATTTGGAACCAAAAATAATTATTTACGGCAGACATAAATAGCTGAAGTAACTCAGCGGGTCAGACAGCATCTTTGGAGAAAAGGAATAGGTGACGTTTTGGGTCGAGACCCATCTTCAGACCCGAAAAACATCACCTATCCCTTTTCTCCAGAGATACGTTCTGACCCGCTGAGTTACTCCAGCATTTTGCGCCTATCCTTGGTTTAAACCAGCATCTGCAGTTTCTTCCTACACATTATTTTTTTTTAATGGAATGGATACTGCAATTCTTAATATTCAGAAAATGAATGTTACAATCCTCATCCTCCCCATGGAGTCTTATACACCAGAGTGTAATTAAATTCCTTGTTCACATGAAGCTCACAGAATAAACAGTATATTATAAAAACAACTATAAGTACAAGGGCAAAACTGAAGAATGGTGCAAGGTTTCAGTGTGTTGATGGTTATGTGTTTGGGGCAAGGGACTGAAACGTGCTGCTCTTAACTGCATGCCATGTGATTCTCGCTGAGTCAGATCTTACATGCCCATGGAAAGGGCTTAAGGGCCTGTCCCACTTAGGCAACTGTCATAGTCATAGCAGGTCGCCAAAAAAAGGTGACTGCATAGACATTCCCCCACAACAATGTCTAGGACAAGCTACAACAACCTACCACTTAGTTGACGTCAAGCTATGGCAAGCTACCGATAATCGGCGACCCATTGGGACGTCCACCTACGACAACTGAAGTTAACCTCCATCCACCCACAACAAGCTACGACCCTGTCGGCTACAACGGAAGATAATTCAGTCGCCGGTACACGTTGCCTATTGATGCAGGTAGTCACCAATGGCATTCACCAAAATCAGCAACAACCTACATCACCCGGCGACAACCTGCACATTCCTGGCGCCAAACTACGACAGCACCTACGTCAGGAGAAGTCAAGCTACGACAAGCCCATGGTCACCGACTGTCGCCCGAATAGTTTTGAACATGTTGAAAATCCAGCGGTGACCAGAAAAACGCTACGACTCTTTGGGAGACTGAGGAGACGACTCACGACCATACAGGTGACACCCTGGCGACCGTGTGGCGACTGCCTAGTCGCTGGCAGTCGCCTAAAAAAAAAAAAAAACACCTAAGTGGGATAGGCCCTTAAGCAAATGCCTCAGCTCAAGGGCAACAAATGCTGGCTGTGTTCAGATCATGGAAATGAATATATGGAATATTTTTTAAATTCCTAAAAGGGAGGGAATAACCTTCAGGTAGACAGAGTTAATTTCATGGTAAATTATTCGACTCAGTAATAAACTGAAATGTGACCTTGTTCTTTGCTGCCAGTGGCTGCTGAAACAGCTCGGAGTTAGATCAAGCCAACACGCCTTTGTGTTTAATGAATAACCTGTGAAAAGTAACGAACTGCAGTTTTTGCTTGCATCTTAGCGTGGCAACCAAACCATGAACATCAGTGAACAGCAGGCTGCTGCAAGAGGATGGGCTCCCGGGAAGAGCCAGCGCCAGTGGGTGATCAGTGTTAGCTCCGATGCACTGCCATCTTAAGATTCAGATTCAAACTTTATTGTCATTGTGCAGTGTACAAGTACAGAGACAACGAAATGCAGTTAGCATCTCACCCAGATGTGCAAACACAGAATAATGGAACAGTAAAATATATATATATGTATATACAGTAGCACGATCAGTGCAATTTTCGAGGGGGGGGGAGATCAGTCACTGGGGGAAGGAGTGAGGTACAGGTGTTGAATTGCAGTGTGACAGCCGCAGGGAAGAAGCTGTTCCTGAACATGCTGGTCCAGCAACAGAGAGACTTGTAGCGCCTCCCAGATGGGGGGTGGGTCAACATTCTGTGGTTGGGGTGAGAGCAGTCCTTGACGATGCTGAGCGCCCTTCGCAGACATCACTTGCTCTGGACAGACTGAATGGAGGGGAGTGAGGAACCGGTGATGCGTTGGGCAGTTTTCACCACCCTCTGCAGTGCTTTCCAGTCGGAGACAGAGCAGTTGCCATACCATACTGTGATACAGTTAGTAAGGATGCTCTCGATGGCGCAGCGGTAGAAGTTCACCAGAATCTGAGGAGACAGATGGACTTTCTTTAGTCTCCTCAGGAAGAAGAGACGTTGGTGAGCCTTCTCGATCAGAGTAGAGGTATTGTGGGTCCAAGAGAGGTCATCAGAGATGTTGACCCCCAGGAACCTGAAGCTGGAAACACGCTCCACCTCCGTCCCGTTAATCTGGATGGGGGTGTGCGTGCCACCCCTGGACCTTCTGAGCTCCTTGGTCTTCTTGGTGTTAAGGGCCAGGTTGTTGTCAGCGCACCATGCTGCTAGGAGCTGGACCTCCTCCCTATAGTCCGACTCATGGTTGTCGCTGATGAGGCCAATCGCCGTTGTATCATCTGCATACTTGATGATGGTGTTAGTACCATGTACAGGTGTGCAGTCGGAGGTGCCCTCCGGGGCCCTGCATCTACCCCATGGTACACGCACACAATAAGAGAGCACACACCAATGACAATCACACCACCTACCATGGTCTGATCAACATCAGACGTTGGCAAATTTATGCACGTTCTATCCGAGTTGGTTTTAAAATAGATAGATCTTCCAAGTACATTTCTAGCATATGAATAGGTCAAAACATGATTTGAAGGTCTGTGACAAGAGGATTTTTGTCAATTGTTGCAGCGCGGTCAATTAAAATAATTGATCTAACAAGCACTGGAAAATGTTTACATTTAAGGAATTGCTGTCTTGAACCATGCAAGGAATTTACATGATAGTGTTCACCAATGACCAGAAGCAATATTTTATTTATGTATTAACCATGAGAGACAGCAATCTAATCAATCTTTCCCATTTTATTCAAGAAGGGAAACATCCACAAAATGATTAGGGAAGAAGCCCATTTAACTGAAGAAGGGTCTCGACTCGAAACGTCACCCATTCCTTCTCTCCAGTGACTCAAAATCAATAATCTATCAAAGTTAGGGAAGGTAAACCATATAACCATATAACAATTACAGCACGGAAACAGGCCATCTCGACCCTTCTAGTCCGTGCCGAACACGTATTCTCCCCTAGTCCCATATACCTGCGCTCAGACCATAACCCTCCATTCCTTTCCCGTCCATATAACTATCCAATTTATTTTTAAATGATAAAAACGAACCTGCCTCCACCACCTTCACTGGAAGCTCATTCCACACAGCCACCACTCTGTGAGTATAGACGTTCCCCCTCATGTTACCCCTAAACTTCTGTCCCTTAATTCTCAAGTCATGTTCCCTTGTTTGAATCTTCCCTACTCTCAGTGGGAAAAGCTTATCCACGTCAACTCTGTCTATCCCTCTCATAATTTTAAAGACCTCTATCAAGTCCCCCCTTAACCTTCTGCACTCCAAAGAATAAAGCCCTAACTTGTTCAACCTTTCTCTGTAACTTAGTTGCTGAAACCCAGGCAACATTCTAGTAAATCTCCTCTGTACTCTCTCTATTTTGTTGACATCCTTCCTATAATTAGGCAACCAAAATTGTACACCATACTCCAAAATTGGCCTCACCAATGCCTTGTACAATTTTAACATTACATCCCAACTTCTATACTCAATGCTCTGATTTATAAAGGCCAGCACACCAAAAGCTTTCTTTACCACCCTATCTACATGAGATTCCACTTTCAGGGAACTGTGCACAGTTATTCCCAGATCCCTCTGCTCACCTGCATTCTTCAATTCCCTACCATTTACCATGTATGTCCTATTTTGATTTGTCCTACCAAGATGTAGCACCTCACACTTATCAGCATTAAACTCCATCTGCCATCTTTCAGCCCACTCTTCCAACTGGCATAAATCTCTCTGTAGACTTTGAAAATCTACTTCATTATCCACAAAATTAAACAAAAGCACAGGTGGCTCCTATCTTTACATAATAGCAGTTTGTAAAAATGTTGAAGTTGGTTTTGGTGCATAACCCCCACACACGCGATTAACCTCACTGACAAATAGTATTCAAAAAGCAGAACTTTTCTCAATTAAATATTTGGGAAGACCAATCTCTGGCTGTTGACACCTGCCACAATAGCAGATTCCATCCTGCTTCCTGCTCGTGCGTTGAACCTTACATCCTCGTGGTGCTTGAAAAATCAGCCAGAAGGTCAAATTTAGGTGGCTTACAAAGGTTTCCAGGCGTAAACCTATGTCCGCTTTGATGTGGTTTGTCCAATGTGCTGTAGTTCTCTTGTTTAAGCTTAAGGTAGACTGCAGACGCTGGTTTAAATCAAAAGTAGACCCGAAATATTTGGATTGAAGGGTCTCGTCTCTGAAACGTCACCCATTCCTTCTCTCCAGAGATTCTGCCTGTTACTCCAGCATTTTCTATCTACCTTTGATTTAAACCAGCATCTGCAGTTCTTTCCTACACATGTGTTTAACCTTTAAAGGAGGCTCTCTGGTTTGTGTTTGGTCACCGTAAACATATCCACAATTATTTGAGTTTGAGGCTCAGTTTAATCTTGAATAAAGGACAGAACCTACTTTGATTGCTGAAGAAATGCATTCTGGAAATTTAGTACAACAGGTTTTTGGCTGCCTTTCCCTTGTGTCACAGAAGGTAGTTGAGGCCAGTTCATATTTAAGAGGGAGTTAGATGTGGCCCTTGTGGCTAAAGGGATCAGGGGGTATGGAGAGAAGGCAGGGATGGGATACGGAGTTGGATGATCAGCCATGATCATATCGAATGGCGGTGCAGGCTCGAAGGGCCGAATGGCCTACTCCTGCACCTATTTTCTATGTTTCTATGTCATGGTGCATTTTATTTACACAATGGCATCAGATCCCTACCTGGTCTCAAAGCCCAATCTCACTTGCCTTTTCTGCTTATTTGGCAACTATTTATGGGCCTTGAATATCTCTGTTTTTTTCTGCAGACCTGCACACAATAATCCAATTCCCCAGCTAAGTTTTCCCTGTTCCCAATTCTTCCCGCAACTTCCTACCCCCTTGCACCTACAGCCTCATCCATACCCGACTCTATCACTTACCTAAATACTAGGAAACATTTACACCCAATTAATCTACTATCCAGCATAGGTTTGGGATGCTGGAGGAAACCCACAATGTCTCAGAAAGAACGTGCAAACTCCAGGCAGGTGATTAGTGTGGAACCCAGAGGGCTGGAGCCACGAGGCAGCAACTCTACCATTGTGGGTCCACTCATGTCAACTAACCAAGACCAAACCAATTGTGTGTGAAATTTCTGCACTAAAAATTAAAAGATCCAACTAAACTTAAACTGTGCCAATGAAATGGTATCCCACAGCTTGAAATTATGCCGCAAATAAATTTCAAGCAATCGTTATGCGAAAGGTTTACCTTCTTCAACTCCGCTGTGATCACAATGAATCGGTGAGGAAATGGTATCCCAATCAAGCTTGAACTACAGGCACTACCTCATATTCCGTTTATGCCGCATGAACAATCCCAATTCTTAAGCTCCCCTGCTGTCTTTCAGAGTAGCTGAATACGAAAAAAAAATGGTTACATCAGTTGACCAGATTTGCCCTCTTAACTACTTTAAGTATATGTACTGGCACTTTAGAAACAGGTATCGTCAATGAGTGGGCGCATCATAAGGAATAGGAGTAGAATTAGGCCGTTCGGCCCATCAAGTCTATTCTGCCATTCAATCAAGGTTTATCTATCTCCCCCTCCTAACCCCAAACTCCTGCCGACTGGTTGGGTGTCATTCTATTCAACTATACAATTACCCTGTCAAAACAGAAATGGCATTTCAAGAAGGATAAAATTGTTTTGGAAGGAAAATATGATTTTTTTCATTAAATGAGGCCAGGGCAAATGACAGTTGCAGTGACGGCTCCTAATGGGGACTTGAAGGGAAGGTGAAGCATGCGGGTCAGGAGAAAGTAGTTCAGTTCAGATCAGTTTAGTTTATCGTCACGTGTACCGAGGTACAGTGAAAAGCTTGTGTTGCGTGCTAACCTCCAGCAGAAAGACAATACATGATCGATCCATTTACAGTGTATAGATACATAAGGGAATAACGTTTAGTACAAGGTAAAGCCAACAAAGTCCGATCAAGGATAGTCCGAGGGTCACCACAGAGGTAGATGGTAGTTCAGCACCGCTCTCTGGTTGTGGTAGGATGATTCAGTTGCCTGATAACAGCTGGGAAGAAAGTGTCTCTGAATCCAGTGGTGTGCATTTTCACACTTCTATACCTTTTGCCTGATGGGAGAGAAGAGGGAGTGGCCAGATGTGACTCATCCTTGATGATGCTGCTGGCCTTGCCGAGGCAGCGCGAGGTGTAGATGGAGTCAATGGAAGGGAGGTTGGTTGTGTGTGATGGTCTGGGCTGCGTCCACAATTCGCTGCAATGTCTTGCGGTCTTGGATGGAGCTGTCCCCAAACCGAGCGGTGATGCATCCTGATAAAATGCTTTCAGTTATCATTTTGGTGCACCTGTAGAAGTTGGTGAGAGGTGTATGGGACATGCCAAACTTCCTAAGCCTTCTAGTTGGTGTGCTTTCTCGGTCGTTGCTTCAATATGGGTGGTCCAGGGGAAGTTGTTGGTGATATTGACTCCTATGAATTTGAAGTTTTCGACCATCTCTACTTCAGCATCGTGAATGCAAACTGGGGTAGGTCGATCACTACCTGTTTTGTTTGGGGCAACACAAGGTTATGGTGGGTCAGGGTGGTCTTTGGGGAGAGGGCAGACAGGTGGTGTACAGAAATGATGGTTGGGAGGGGAGCATGTCAATAGGGTGATCTTTCCCCAGCTCCTAAAATCAGGAGTAGGCAGTTTCAAGAGAGAATAGCTATCTTGCGAAGGTACATTAGCTACATTTATTATTTTAAATAAAGGTTTTATAGGATCTCTTTCTTCTGCTGGCAAGAGAAAGGGATAAGAGAATGGAAAAACAAGTTAATGGGTCAATATATTTGGAGGTGGCTTTGCATGTACAAAGACTTTAGTGTGGATCTGTTTAAACAGCCTTTTGCAGTGTGCACACATTGCTTGAGGGAATTGTAGAAATGTTATTAAAAATAAAAACTATTCAATAACAGATAAAATGTTGCATCCTTGTCTCTCGCGATGCTCAACAATTAAACGTGGTAATAGCTGATGGTTGTATGACCTTCAGACTGTCACATTTCAATCACTTATGCCAGAAGCCTCCGAGGTTTCACAAAGAGATTGTAATTAAAAATTCACTTTGAATCCAACTTCCCTATAATGCAATTACATTATTGAGATGTATAATCCACACGTTAATATCAGGTACATAGTTACAATGGTATTATGCTTGACTGAAACCTTCCTGCTCCTTCTATTAATATACAAATGGTTGCAGATTTAATTTATTTGAACATAAACTGCTTTTATTGGAATGACTAGACCTTTGTTTTTATGATGTTTACCACATCAATATATATATATTTTTCAATATTTCCAAGAAGTACTGGAATGCAGTTCTACAGCCATGTCCCCACTTTTATGAGCTCATTCAGAGTGTCAGCAGGTTTTGCAGCTTTTGAGATCTTTTGGGGGTTTTTTTTTTTTTTTAAAGTCGTGCTTTGGCAAGACGGGCCCCAGTTTTTAAAACGAAGTCATGGGTTTTGAATCAACAGAAGAATATATTGTTAGTGTTTACTCCCCCACTAGGCATCCGACTTTCCATTGTCAAACATAACACCCTAAAAAAAAATCATAATTTTGGCTACCACATCATAAGGTCATATGATAGGAGCAGAATTAGGCCATTCGGCCTATCAAGTCTACTCCCCCATTCAATCATGGCTGATCTATCTCTTCCTCCTAATCCCATTCTCCTGCCTTCTCCCCATAAGCCCCGACACCCGTACTAATCAAGAATCTATCTATCTCTGCCTCAAAAATGTCCATTGTCGGCCATTAGTCTTCTGTGGTAAAGAATTCCACAGATTCACCACCCTCTGACTGAAGAAATTCCTCATCGCCTTCTTAAAGGAACATCCTTTAATTCTGAGGCTATGACCTCTAATCCTAGACTCTCCCACCATTGGAAGCATCCTCTTCACATCCATTCTTTTCATTATTCAGCACGTTTCAATGAGGTCCCCCCTCATCCTTCTGAACTCCAGCGAGTAGAAGCCTAGTGCCGTCAAACGCTCGTCATATGTTAACCCATTCATTCCTGGTTTCATTCTTGTAAACCTCCTCTGGACACCTCTCCGGAGCCAGTACACCCTTCTTCAGATATGGTGCTGTTTTTTTTTCAGCCATATTATTTGCTCGTTGCCACTCACTCCTTTAACTCTTTCACTTACCAGTGGTAATTTGCTGCCAGGAATACTGGGAAAGTCGTGGTGTTCAACATGGTAGCCCACATTGAAGGTTATCCAGTTGAGAGGCCCATAGTACGAATAGGTCTCATGCCCTTTAAGGAACATGTAATGCTCGGCAATGAAATGTCCGGAGATTGGATGTATACCCATACACAGGAGAGAGCCGGCTATCAGGTATACTATAGGTTTCAAACCCCACAGGTAATAGATGAGAAAATCATATGCAAACTGTATCACAGCATTCAATATCTCCAGGCTTGAAACAGGTTTAGGGTTAACATAAAGAGGCCTAAGTGCATAAAAAAGTGGTTGCAAAACAAGCCAAATTGCTTTGCGAAATGGTGTGCAGAAGAACCACCCTTCAATCTCCGTTGGAATATCCACATCCAGGCCATTGCCGCCCAGGTAACGATGGTGATCTATGTGGTATTTCTTGAATGATGCAGAATAAGGCATTCCAATGGGCAAATTAGCAAAGATTGCAAACAGTCGGTTCCACTTGGCCAGCTTATTGCCAAAGGCAACATTGTGAGAAATATCATGAATGGCAAGAGTCAGTGAGTGGTTGACTGCACCTCCAACAGCATAAGCCCAGAAGATAATCCATTTCCAAGACAAGTCCTTCACAAAATAGCAGGAAATGGTCTGTGTAAGTACCATCCCAGACACAATCCATTTTAGATTGGGGTCTGGTCCCATTAGAGACTTGATCTCAGGATACTTTGCTGTTGATAAAAATAAAATAAGGAAATATTAGCGAGTTCTGCACACAATAGTATACATACTGTAATAATACCTACTATACAATCACAATAACAACAAGTGCTTACATTCATATCATGACTTGTGGCAGAAAATGACCAAAATTTTACAAACTAAATTTAATTCTCAAATTGCATCAGGAGATATTAGCACATTTGACCAAATGTTCACTCATGCTTGAAGATCCATCTTCAAAGCGTGGAAAGGAACAGCAAAAAAAGGTAAATTTCAGAAAAGGAAAACCTGCATTTTAAAAAGACTTTTCACATACAAAGCTTCACAGCCAAACAAGGATGTAAGAATATGTTACATAGGAAACAATTCATTCACAGCAAACAGAAGAACAACAGCGTAATACAGGCCAAAAATACAAGTATGTTTCAGTGAGATCAATTGATTGATAAATATTTGCTGAGGACAATGGAGAAAAAAAGAAAGGTTTATTCAAAAGAATACCATGGGATGTTTAAAACACAAAGATTGTCCCACAGATTTTTGGGAGTTACATGATCAGACTGCAATAGTATAAAAAGAGCACATTCTCGGGGTCAATTAAGGGTGAGCAATGAATACAAGCTGATCGTGTCAGCAAAGGCAATGATACATTTCAAAAAAATGTTGGTTGAATTTATAGTGCAAGGGTGGAAAGGAAATCAAGATTACTCTTGAAAAGACACATAAGTAAGCTGACAGCATGCTAATGGATATGTCACATTTACAAAGGGTTTACATTAACCAAGGTAGGATTATTGGGGAACTCTGGCTGTAGCTGTACAGGGGCAGAAGAGTGTTGAAGTGTTGCTCTACAGCATAGATCAGTGAAATGATGACATTTACAACTTTGACTGGGCTGATCTTAGTAAAGAGGAAATAAAATGGACCAAAACCACAAAAATAAACGAGAATGAGATCAGAAAACTTCTTGCGTAAGAAGGAACTACAAATGCCGGTTTACCCAAAGATAGACACAAAATGTTGGAGTAACTCAGCGGGACAAGCAGCATCTTTGGATAGAAAGAATGGGTGACATTTTGGGCCAAAACCCTTCGTCAGACTGAGAGATAAGGAAGGGTGGGGTGTGAAAACAAGACATCAAAGGAGATGAGGTTCAAAGATCATTGTTAGCTGAGGGAAAGGTGACAACGAGGTATACAATCAGTAAAATTAATCAGGACAGTGAAACTAATCAGAGAACTAGGGTGGGGAAGGGACGGGGAGAGTGGGAAAGCAAAGGTTACTTGAAGTTAGAGAAATCAATATTCATACAGCTGGGTTATAAGCTGCCCAAGCTAAATATGCCCAAGCTACCCACATCCGGTAGGCGGCACGACTCTCGTCAGCAGCGGCCTCTGCAGCCCGTCTGCGTTTTTATTATTTTTTGTCTATGTTTCTATGTAGTTTTTGTTATTTTTTGTTGGGGTGTGTGTGTGGGGGTGGGGGTGTGAGGGAGGGGGTAACCTTTAATCTCTCCCTGCACGGGAGACCCGACCTTTTCTTTGTCGGGTCTCCGTTGTCGTTGGGGCTGCAACGAGGAGCGGCCTCCAACAGGAGCGGGGCCTCCGACTCACCGTCGCGGAGAGTCCAGAGCGGGTGGAGCGTTGCTGGTGCGGCCCGACGGAGATTCGGAGGCTCAACTGCGGGTCTGGCGGACGGCGGCACCGGGAGCCCGCGGGTCCCTGGAGGGAGACCGCTTTTCAGGGCTCTCGCAACGGCGACTTCTGGAGCCCGAGTTACGGGGTCGAAGAGCTCCTGTAGCGGGGCCTGACATCACTGCCCCGCGCGGCTTGGAAAGGCAGCGGGACTCTGCGAGCGCACGCCGGGGGCCCTAATATCAAGACCCGGTGTGCAACCTCGCACCACCCGGCGTGGCTTTTAATGGCCTCGCAATCGCCATCGCCAGCCGGGGGCTTTGACTTTGACTCTGACATCGGGGGGGGGGAGGGGGGGGGGAAAAGAGTGCAGTGGAGAGATAAGTTTTTTTGGCCTTCCATCACAGCGATGTGATGGATGTTTATGTAAATTATGTTGTGTCTTGGGTCTATTTGTTTGTAATGTATGGCTGCAGAAACGGCATTTCGTTTGGACCTCAAGGGGTCCAAATGACAAATAAATTGAATCTTGAAAAATCTTGAATTTTGAAAAGTGTTGTTCCTCCAATTCGTATTTGACCTCACTCTGACAATGGAGACGGCCCAGGACAGAAAGGTCAATGTGGGAATGGGAGGGGGAATTGAAGTGCTTAGCAACCGGGGGATCTGGCAGGTTTTGACGGACTGAGCGGAGGTGTTCAGCAAAACGATTGCCGAGCCTGTGCTTGGGTTTGCCGATATATAGTTCATATCTGGAACAGTGGAGACAGTAGATGAGGTTGGAGGAGGTGCAAGTGAACCTCTGCCTCAACTGAAAGGACTGTCGGGATCCTTGCAAGGAGTCGAGGAAGGGGGTTTAGGGACGGGTGTTGCATCTCCTGCGGTTGCAGGGGAACGTACCTGGGGAGGCGGTGGTTTGGGTGGGAAGGGACGAGTTGACCAGGGAGTTGCAGAGGAAACGGTCTCCGGCTTGGGAAGATGTTTGGTGAGACCCTGGAGGTTTCAAAAATGTCAGGGGGGGTGATGGGGGGGGGGTCAGGACAAGGGGCAAGAAGTGAACGGAGTGCTGGGTACCAAGGAGACCCTTATCTATGATGGAAGATGGGAACCCCCGTTCCCTAAAGAAAGTGGAAGTCCAGGTATGGAACACCTCATCTTGGGCGCAGGTGCAATGGAGCTTACCCTTCTTAATCTCTGTGTCTCCCCCTCCTCTGACGCAGAGTCTGAAGAAGTGTCTCGACCTAAAACGTTACCCATTCCTTCCACCCAGAGATGCCACCTGTCCCGCTGAGTTACTCCAGCATTTGGTGTCTATCAGAAAACCTTTTACAAGACTTGAGAAATATTGATTAGAGCGCAGGGAATTCCCTGATATCTTTAAAAAATAATTCAATTGGAACTTTCATGTACACCTGGAATGGCAAAAGAGAACAGATTCTTTGCTCAAAGGGTATTCTTTCCACAGAAGAATATCTGTGTGTCTGGGTCAGGTCTCCAGAGTGGTAATTGAATGCACAATCTTATGATGCAGTCATGAGATATGCCAGAGTTACAGGCAACACATGTGGCCATATCCCTATAGACATCAAACACTACAACAAAAAGCTTGTATCATTTTGGCTGAGTTATTTAAGCTTGTTTAATAAAGTTAAAGATCAAATGTGAATGGTTGGCAGTGGTGGAGAGTCAACAACTCCTGGTTTACATCCAGTACCCATGTTTTTTTAACCATCTTATAACACTGCCTTAATGTCTTAAAGAATTTAAGGACAAGGATTTTTTAGATACGCCTGTTCTTTTCCATCATTCAATTTCCTTCCCTTTCGTCTGCTCATATACATTACATTATATATTTGGAATTATTTTCCCCATCTGTGATTGACTAAAGAAGCCTTCTCCCTCATTGTCAAAACACTTCCAATGTTTGCATCATTTCCTATTGAAGTACCTATTTACCCATTTCCTCAGTACATTTCATTTTTATGAGTGCCACCGAGTCAACTGTCCCTCCTCGATACAGGTCACTTTAAAATCTGAGTTGTACATTGCATTGATACAAATTTGAAATTATGCTAGGCAACTTCATGGATGTACATCAGGAAATCCAAGCCAACTTAATATGATGCACATCTTAATTCTGAGTTAACAGCAGCAATGGGGAATTTTGGTGGTATGTTCATTTGTTTTGCTTTTAATTTTAGAGATACAATGCGGATGCAGACCCTTCGGCACACAGAGTCTGTGCCGGCCAGCAATCAACCCTCCACTAGCACTATCTTATACACTAGGGTTAGTTTACAATTATTAATGTAGCCTGCACGTCTTTGGAGTGTGAGAGGAAACCGGGGCACCCGGAGAAAAGCCACGCAGTCATAGGGAGAACGTACAAACTCCGTCCACACAGCACCCGTAGTCAGGATTGAACCCAGGTCTCTGGCCACTGTGAAGCAGCAACTCTACTGCCGTGCCGCCCTTGTGATGTCACTTTTACTGTTGTGTTTAAATAAATGCTCTTTTCTATTATTACAAAATATTACTAATAAAGGATCAACTGTAAAAATCATAACTAAAATTGTAACAAAATTTAAGTCAGAAGTAGCATTTGCTCTCATTTTAATACAGCTAGATTGAAATTTAAAGATAGACACAAAATGGAGAAACTCAGCCGGTGAGGCAGCATCTATGGAGAGAAGGAATTGGCGATGTTTTGGGTCGAGACCCTTCTTTCCTTGAAGGTTCTGAAGAAGGGTCTTGACCCAAAACATCACCAATTCCCTCTCTCCATAGATGCTGCCTCACCCGCTGAGTTTCTCCAGCATTTTGTGTCTACCTTCAATTTTACCAGCATCTGCAGTATTTCTTAAACACTTAAAAATTTTTTTTTAATGTTTTAAAAATGTATTTATTGATCTGGATTTGCATTACGTGTTGCTAGTTATTAGAGGTTTTTAATAATGCATTGTATCAAATTAATTTTATCCAAGAAGGCATTGTGATAATGTGTTTTCAACAGTTACTCAAGTTACTTGGACTGTTTAGGGAATCAGTGGAGGGCAGCCACCCATCCACTATCATTAGCTGCCTCTTCACAATCAGGAAATGGTTGTAGGACAAATGTTAGCTTCAGGTTAAATTTTGCATTGTGTTCAACAAATTATCAGATGTACAGAAGTAAACAATATGATGCCATTTAAGTACAGAGATATTTGGTACAAGTATTATAGCTGTCCAGTAATGGTTTAATAGAAAGTATAGAAATTAGGTGCACAGGAGTAGGCCATTCAGCCCCCCTCGAGCCTGCACCGCCATTCAATATGATCATGGCTGATCATCCAACTCAGTATCCCGTACCTGCCTTCTCTCCATACCCTCTGATCCCCTTGGCCACAAGGGCCACATCTAACTCCCTCTTAAATATAGCCCAATGCAACTGGCCTCAACTACCCTGGCACAGCAGAGAGTTCCAGCCTTCACCACTGTGTGAAAAAAGTTCTCCTCATCTCGGTTTTAAAGGATTTCCCCCGTATCCTTAAGCTGTGACCCCCTTGTCCTGGACTTCCCCAACATCGGGAACAATCTTCCTGCATCTAGCCTGTCCAACCCCTTAAGAATTTTACAAGTTTCTATAAGATCCCCTCTCAATCTCCTAAATTCTAGAGAGTATAAACCAAGTCTATCCAGTCTTTCTTCATAAGACAGTCCTGACATCCCAGGAATCAGTCTGGTGAACCTTCTCTGCACTCCCTCTATGGCAATAATGTCCTTCCTCAGATTTGGAGACCAAAACTGCACGCAATACTCCAGGTGTGGTCTCACCAAGACCCTATACAACTGCAGTAGAACCTCCCTGCTCCTATACTCAAATCCTCTTGCTATGAAAGCCAACATACCATTCGCTTTCTTTACTGCCTGCTGCACCTGCATGCCTACCTTCAATGTTTGGTGTACCATGACACCCATTGTCTCGCTGCATCTCTTCCAATGAAATCGAGCCACCATTTAGATTAGTCTGCTTTCCATTTTTGCCACCAAAATGGACAACCTCACATTTATCCACATTATACTGCATCTGCCAAACATTTGCCCACTCACCCAGCCTATCCAAGTCACCTTGCAGTCTCTTAGCATCCTCCTCACACCTAACACTGCCCCCCAGCTTAGTGTCATCCGCAGACTTGGAGATATTGCCTTCAATTCCCTCATCCAGATCATTAATATATATTGTGAATAGCTGGGGTCCCAGTACTGAACCTTGCGGTACCCCACTAGTCACTGCCTGCCATTGTGAAAAGGATCCGTTTACTCCTACTCTTTGCTTCCTGTTTGCCAGCCAGTTCTCTATCCACATCAATACTGAACCCCCAATGCCGTGTGCTTTAAGTTTGTATACTAATGTTAGAAAGTATGAATTCTGCACAAATCTTTTTGGTCCCCCTCTCTCAATCAATTTGATTATAATATGTCACAATTTAGTTGACAAGATTGAATAAGCTTATCTCAAAACTCCTGGACCTTGGACTCAAGACCCCTGGCCACAACTGGCTTCTGAAGGCCCCGACTGGCAGATTGTGGGCGACACAGTGGCACAGCAGTAGAGTCGCTGCCTTACAGCGCCAGAGACCCAGGATCGATCCTTGATCACCGGAGCTGTCTGGACAGAGTTTGTACGTTCTCCCTGTGACCACATTGCTTTTCTTCGGGTGCCCCGGTTTCCTCCCACACTCCAAAACTTACAGGTTGTAGGTTAATAGACTTGGTGTAATTGTAAATTGTCCCCAATGTGTGTAGAATCGTGTTAACATGTGGGGATCGCTGGTCTGCACGATCTCGGTGGTCCGAAGGGCCTGTTTCCGCGTTGTATCTCTAAACTAATGCGTAGTGTTCCTGGTGTGCTAGTGGACAGGGATCGCTGGTTGGCACAGCTTGTTTCCGCCCTGTATCCCTAAACTAAACCTCAGTCAGAAATGTTCGTAACATCATCTCCACCCAGTGTTCCCAAAGGTTCTGTGCTCAGTCCCCTGCTGTGCTCCCTCTACACCCATGGCTATGACAACTCCATCTTTAAGTTTGCTGATTATATAATATTGTTGGCCAGATCAACAACAATGAAACAGAGTACAGGATGGATTTGGGAACCATTGTAGCCCGGTGCCAGAACAGCCTAGACCTTAACATCAGCAAGACGGTTGCTGTGGAAAAATATATCACAGGTTCTTCGATGAGGGGAGAATGTTTCCTCTAGTGGGAGAGTCCAGGACCAGAGGGCACAGCCTCCAAATAAAGAGGTACCTTTAGAAAGGAGTCAAGGAGCAATTTCTTTAGCCAGAGGGTAGTGGATCTGTGGAAATCATTGCTGCAGTCTGCCGTGGGACCATAGCAAATAGGTGCAGGAGTAGGCCATTCGCCCTTTGAGCCTGCACCGCCATTCAATATGATCATGGCTGACCAAAGCCATTGGGTATTTTAAAGCAGAGATTGACAGATTCTTGATTGGCAAGGGTGTCAAAGGTTATGGGGAGAAGGCAGGAGAATGGGGTTGAGCAGGAAAAAAAAAAATCCATGATTGAATGGCGGAAAATCCTTGATGAGCCAAATGGCCTAATCCTGCTCCTATGATTTATGAACTTCAATGGAGTGTTAACAACACAAAATGTGTCATTACTGAAGCAGATTCAGGATTCAAGAGAGTTTGTTGTCACGTGTCCCAGATATGACAATTAAATTCTTGCTTTGCTTCAGCACAACAGAACATAGTAGGCATAAATAAATACATTTCTTTATGAAGTCTTAGTTGCAGAGTCCCTGAACATTGCCCAGTCTACAGACTCCAAACAGTGCTGGAGTTGTTCCTCTGCGATAGGCATCCTTGATGGTGGCGTAGCAGTGGTCGAGGGTGTCTGGTCCTCTGGTGCAGCAGGAGACATGTTGGTGGAAGTTAAGGAGTGATATCCTGAGGTTTGCTTTGTTGAAGTCCCTAGCTATGGTGGTAAATGCCTCGGGGTAAGACGTCTGGTGTTTGTTGACCACGGCGTGCAGCTCCTTCAGTGCCAGGCGGATGTCTGCTTGAGATGGGATGTAGACCCATGGAGATGAGGATGGAGATGAATTCCCTCGGAAGGTAGAAGGGGCGGCACTTCACTGCCAGATGTTCGAGGTGTGGAAAGCACGAGTTGGATAGGACTACCACGTCTGAACACCACGCAGAGTTGACCACGAGGCAGACGCCCCCTCCTCTCCCTTTCCCAGATGCCGGTGTACAGTCCATATGGTGGATGGAGAATCCTTCAGGCTGGACCGCTGAGTCTGGGGAGCTGGGGGTGAGCCATGTCTCTGTGAAACAGAACAGAGCATGCCCTCAGCTCCCTTTGATACTTTGCCCTTGAGTCCTCCACTTTATTTTCTAATGACTGTACGTTGGCCAATAGGATAGTAGGGAGAGGGAGTCGAAGTCCCCTCTTCAGTCTGACCTGTAGTCCTGCCCAACGGCCACGTTTCCATACTCCATGGAGCCCTCCTCGGTGTTTAAAGATAGAGTACTTACGGGTCTCTGCGAGGTCGGGGAATCCCCTGAGATCGGGAATTCCCATACAGTCTACACCTCCAGCTCCGTTGCTGCTGGGAGATCCTGCCCGACGGCCTCGATTCCGGACTCCATGAGGGCCTCGCCCGTGTTTGCAGGTAAGGTTCTTGCTGTGCCTACGCGCCTCCGCGAGGTTGGAGATTCCCCTCTGACCGGGGACCGGATAGGAGGGTGCAGGGCGACTGGGACAGGTTGGGTGAGTGGGCAGACGCATGGCAAATTCAGCTTAATGTGGATAAATGTGAGGTTATCCACTCTGGGGAAGTACAACGAGATTTGGGTGTCCTTGTACATCAATCACTGACATGGAGTTGTGAATCTGCGGAATTCTCTGCCTCAGAAGGAAGTGGAGGCAGATTCTCTGGATGCTTTCAAGAGTTAGGTAGAGCTCTTAAAGATAGCGGAGTCAAGGGATATGGGGAGAAGGCAGGAATGGGATACTGATTGTGGATGATCAGCCATGATCACAGTGAATGGCAGTGCTGGCTTGAAGGGCCGAATGGCCTACTCCTGTACCTATTGTCTATTGAAGCTTAGACTGCAATAGTGAGAGGTTGAAGATGTTCACAAGAACTATGTGCAAAGTACTTATGATACAGAGTCATTATATATCATAACAAGTTCTTTAATTTGTATACATACAGAGGCCATCGTGAGAAGTACTGTTGGCTCCTAATCGCAAGTTAAAACCATAATCTTTGGTTAAAACTAAAAAACATCATGGCTGACCGCATGCCATAAGGTGGTGGTGGTGTGGAAAACCGGACATGGATTATGGATCAGGTCATCAGCAGCAAAACCAGACACAGATCAAATCAGCAATACTGTTTGATCTACAAACTCCAGCAAAGATCCTGTTTGCTGGCGAGTTTGGAAGGTATGATGGTGTTGAATACTGACCTAGTCGGTACACAAATTTTGGGACTGTGGACACATACTATAGGGACCAGATGCTTTCCAAGGTGTGGTGTTTAGACACAAAAAACTACAGATGGTGTTTACCAAACAAAATTTGATGGAGTGACTCAGCGAGTCAGACAGCATCACCGAAGACCAAAAACTTCACTTATCCATATTCTCCATAGATGCTGCCTGTTAAGTTACTCCAGCACATTGTGTCATTTT
Source organism: Leucoraja erinaceus (assembly GCF_028641065.1). Classification (NCBI taxonomy): domain Eukaryota; kingdom Metazoa; phylum Chordata; class Chondrichthyes; order Rajiformes; family Rajidae; genus Leucoraja; species Leucoraja erinaceus. The sequence continues at coordinate 68,744,410 of NC_073385.1, read as the reverse complement.
ATTTTTGGATACAATGCAAGTTTTAAAAACAACATTTCTGCAAAGCCATTGAGGAGGCTAAGAAACAATACCGGGACAAACGCGAGTCTCAGTGCAATGACTCGGGCACACGGAGATTGTGGCAAGGTCTGAATAACTGGCTGAAAAGCAAGGTCAGCCAACATCATTGGTGTTAGTGTGACCCTACCTGATGAACTGAATGATTTCTATACTCTCTTCAAGCAGAAGACCAGCAGGCCAGCAGTGACACTGGCCCTTCAGACTTAAGTGTGTCTCTCCCCAGGGTCAATGGTGCAGAGGCTTGGCCTTCCTGAGGGCGTATCCACAGAAAGCAACTGGCCCAAATGGAGTTCCTGGCAGTCCTTAGTAGCTGGGCGAACCAGCTAGCAGATGTATTCGTGGACATTTTAATCTCCCCCTACTCCTTTCTGAGGTATCCACCGTCAAGAAAAGCAAGATCCAGTGGCCTTGACATCCACCATCATGAAATGCTTTGAGAGGCTAGTTATGGAATGCATTAAATGCAGTCTATCCAGCGGCCTTGCCCCACTGCAGTCTGCTTTACGCCACAACAGGTCCACAGACGATGCCAGCGCCCTACACTCATACCTCGAACACCTGGGGCACAGAAGTGTGAAAACACACACCTCCAGATTCAGAGAGTTTCATCCCAGCTGTCATCAGGCAACTAAACCATCCCACTGTAACTAGAGAGCAGTCCTGAACTATCTACCTCATTGGTGATCCTCAGACTGTCTTGGATCAGACTTTACTGGCTTTATCTTGCACTTTCCTTATCATGTATCTGCACACTGTGAATAGCTCGATTGTAATCATGTATTGTCTTTCGCTGATTGGTTAGCACGCAACAAAAGTTTTTCACTGTACCTCATTAAACTGAACTTGACACTGCATTCAACAATTTCAGGTGGCTTGTTCTCTGTATTAGATGTGGCCATTTCTGCAGCAAGTTATGCACCCGTTTCCAACGGGATCACACCACTACCCACATCTTCCCATTTCCACCCCTTTCCGCAAAGACCATTCCCTCCACAACTCCATAGTTAACTCGTCCCTTCCCACTGAACATCTCTCCATTCAGTCCGCCTACACCTGCCTGATCTTTCTGTCCTGGGCCTCCTCCATTGTTAGAGTGAGGCCCAGCGCAAATTGGAGGAACAGCACCTCATATTGTGCAGCTTACACCCCAGCGGTAAGAATATTGACTTCTCTAATTTCAAGAACCCTTGCTTTCCGTCTCTCTCCATCCCTCCCCTTCCCAGTTCTCCAACCAGTGACTGCACCCTTGATCACATTTTTATCTCTACATGCATCGTCGCCATCTTCTCCTAGTTAACACAGATCTATTCCACATTTTCCTTGAGCCTCATCCCCTTTGTCTCGTTTTCACACCTTACATTTCCTTATCTCTGTATCACCCTCTCCCCTTAGTCTGAAGAATGGTCTGACCCGAAACGTCACCTACTCCTTCTCTCGAGAGATGGTGCATGTCCCGCTAAGTTACTCCAGCATTTTGTGTCTATGCACCTGTAATGTAATATTGGTTTTCGTTCCATTAGACTGGCCTAACCTGCTACCCATGCCCCGAGGCCTTTCCATTTGTAATACTTGCTGGTTCGGTTTGCATCGTCAACTTCTAACTTGATCCAACTACCGCCCACAACATCTACAGCCTCACCCTTTTGCGGACATTGAATCGCCCATCCTCGCCCACATTCTCTGCAACTTAACTAACTTGTTTTTCTTCTTTCCCAATTCTAACGAAAGTCGACGATCTGAAATATGAACTCTTTTCCTCTGTCCACAAATACTGCCTGACCTCCTAAGTTTTATCTTTTTCTAACCGAAACATGGCCGTTAATGGCGGGGGGTAAACTAAATTAATTTAATGTCTTTAAGAAACACAACCATTAAAACGTCGGCACAGAAGTTAGTTTTCGATGTAATCTCTTTTTGCTATTAGATATAGAAAATAGGTGCAGGAGTAGGCCATAGGTATTCTATTACCTGCACGCTTTTAACGCAGTGAAATGTATTAAGGCGCTATACTTTCTTGCGAAAACTCTTGAATGCAATCTTAAAGAGTTAAATTATTTGCGTGACACTTCTTCGCTTGCGTTGTAGTTCACAACAGTCCCACTTTATGCACCAACCGCAAAAAAAAAATATCCAAGCCGACACGACTTTATATTTGCTACAGGTGTCATGAAAATGTATTCACCAGTTTGCAGCCGCACCTCAACGATCCCTCTCCAGCCCCACCCAAAGGTCAAAAACCATGCCTTAAACATTAATAAAACCACAATAAATGGGGCGGGGACGATTTTAAAAACATTTTTTAATACGATGTAGTGGTGTTTACATTCCTTAAAGCGTTCGGCTTAAAAGCAACCGCAGATCTCGGAAGTATTTGCATTTAATGTCGAAAAGGTCTCAGTTCTTTGAAACGTGTCCTGGGCTAATTCTGTCAGAATCTTGCAATTTTCTTTATTGGAGTAATACGACACAAAAATGTTTTGGAAAATACAATTTACCTCGATTGGTGCTCATCTGGTATTTAATAAACAGTGACACAAAAGCAAAATATTTATACGGTTGACTACGCGGGATAATGAAACACCAGTCAGCATTACAGGTCATGTTTGGGGAAATTTACTCGATCGGTTCCCGAATCAAATGAGGCTGAAATATTATCCACATGGTCTATATTGCTTTACAAGTACCCATTGCAAAGGAAAATCTGATCCCGATAATATTATTAGTAGTAAACGTTCATTTTATATATTAATATAATACACGTTTCATACACGAATATATATATTTTAAATCACGTTAAGTATAGTCTCAAATATGTAAAGAGAAGTTTAAACTTATTCCGTCTAGCAAATTATAAAAAACTTTTCAGAAAAACAAAATTCTATTTGGAAAATTGTGACAGACAAAAACAAAAATCACGTCTGTAGACACGGAACACTGCAGATGTTGAAATCTGCAGTAATTGCTGGATGAATCAAACTTCTTCGGAGTCTGATGAAGGATCCCGATCCGAAACCTTGTCTGTCCATTTCCCTCTATAGATGCAGCCCGACCCGCTAAGTTCCTCGGCACTTTGGGGTTTTGTTCGTGTTCACCTCAGGTTCATGATGAGCAGCTTCTTCACTACAGCCATCAGAACACCAAAAACACACTACACTCCGAACCACAAACTGCCTTGGTTGCACCTGGAACTTCGGGCACTTTTTGTTTTCTACAATATTGGGGTTATTTTATTTATCGAACGTCTTTTTCATTTGCGTATGTTATTCCTCGAGTACTGTGTTTACAGACTTCTTGTGCTGTTGTAAGTTCGAATCCCATTGCCCCGTCTCCGTTAATATGACAATTAAACACTCTTGCCTCTCTTTAATAGATTTTTTTAAAATCTAGCGAGCACCGCGTTTACAGACCTGTTATCTCACTACAGATAAGAATTTAATTACTCCGTTTCGGTATATATGAGAATGAAACACTCTTGCCTCTCTTTATTTGATTTGTTATCGCTGGAGCACTGAGTTTACAACCCTGTTGCTACAAGTAAGAATCTCAGTGTTCTATTAAAATTAAACACTTAACTTTCTTTATTTGATTGTATATATATATCACACGTACCTAGCATTTCTTTCCTTCTTTGCGTGTGCGGCTGATCCGTGTACACCCATTCAAAATCGACTCTCTTCGTGCTGATGCCCATAATGCTGAAGGCAGGCTCTGGTGTGATGTTGTGCTGTCCCTCGCTGGAAGCCAAGTGGCGCACCGCCCTTCATTGAGTCAGTTTAAAGCGGCCGCGGCCAGGGGGCGGGCAGGTGACTGACAAAGAGAGAGTTGGCGCCAAGCCGCATTGTTTTTAAAAAAATGAATAGATAACATCGGAAGTCCTCGAGCTACGGTTTGAAGCAAAGATCCTGGTTTGAAGGGAGGGAGGGACGGAGAGAGACAGACAGACAGACAGACACAATATAGATACAAAAAGCTGTAGTAACTCAGTGGGACAGGCAGCATCTCTGGAGAGAAGGAATGGCTGATGTTTCGGGTCGAGACCCTACTTCAGACTAGAGTCAAGGGAAAGGGTAACGAAAGATATATATACGATGATAAAGAGAGATATAGAACAAATGAATGAAAGATATGCAAAAAAATGACGATGATAAAGGAAACAGCCCATTGTAAGCTGTGGACTCGGTGAGAATGAGTTACAGCAAATTAGACTCAACAAGACGACAGAAGCTGGTGCGACTCGGGTGGGGGAGGGATGCAGAGAGAGGGGATGCAAACAAGGCTTGTTCGAAGTTAGAGACATCAGTAATCATACCGCTGGGGTGTAAGCTGCCCAAGCAGCATATGAGGTGCTGTTCCTCCAATGTGCGTTGGGTCTCACTCTGACAGTGGAGGAGGCCCAGGACAGAACGGTCAGTGTGGGAATGGGAGGGGGAGTTCAAGTGCAGGAGGAAGGAACTGCAGATGCTGGTTTAAACCAAAGGTAGACACAGAAAGCTGCAGCAACTCGGGTCTGAAGACCTCGGGTCGAGACCACTTATGAGGTGTTTGCGCAGGGGGGGGGGGGGGGGGGGGGAAACAGAGACCCTTCTTCCGAAGGAGGGGTAGTTGAAGTGCAGGAGGAGGGAACTGCAGATGCTGGTTTAAACCGAAGATAGACATACAGAAAGCTGCAGTGACTCGGATCTGAAGTAAAGGAACCGGTGAAGTTTGGGGGGGTCGAGACCTTCCTTCAGAAGAAGGGGAGTTGAGGTGTTCGGCAAGCGGGACACGGGGAGTTTGTGGTGCGAGCGGCGGGCCCTTAGCAACCAAGGCCCGGCGCCGGGCCCTTAGCAACGGGCGAGCGGGCGGAGGACCGGAAGTGGTGCGGGAAGTCTCGCGGCGGTTGGCGGCGGGGCCGAGCGGATGGTGGCGGCCGCTTTTTGTGTGTGTGTGTCTGGCCGCCGATCTCCTCCGGAGGACTGTCGCTGAGATAAACGGCGGGCAGAGCAGGGCCGGCGGAGAGAACCGCGGCGCGCTTGGAGGAGTGGGGGGTGCGGCGGCTGCCCGGCAGGAGGGGGGGGGGGGGGAGGGGGGGGGGGGGGAGAGATTAATAAGATGGCATCGGGCGACACTCTGTACATCGCGGCGGACGGCTCGGAAATGCCGGCCGAGATCGTGGAGCTTCATGAGATCGAAGTGGAGACTATCCCGGTGGAGACGATCGAGACGACGGTGGTGGATGGGGACGAGCATCAGCCCATGATTGCCCTGCAGCCGCTGAGCGACGACCCGAGCCAGGTCCACCAGGAGGTGATCCTGGTGCAGACGCGGGAGGAGGTGGTGGGGGACGACGCCGAGCTGCGGGCCGAGGACGGCTACGAGGATCAGATCCTCATCCCGGTGCCGTCGGCGGGCGCCGAGGAAGAGTTCATCGAGCAGACGCTGGTGACGGCGGTGTCGGGCAAGAGCCGCATCAAGAAAGGAGCCGGCAAGAAAGCCACCAAGAAGAGTTATCTGAACGACGGGGGGTTGGACAGGACGGGCAGGAAATGGGAGCAGAAACAAGTGCAGATCAAGACCCTGGAGGGGGAATTCTCCGTGACGATGTGGGCTTCGGGTAAGTGGTGCTCGGTTGTTGGAAACGGGGGCAAGGAGGGTGATCAGAGCCCAAAGAAGGCGCAGGAGGCAGCTTTCCCCTCAGCTCCAGGGCGTGTCCCGCCGCCGGGGGGGAGGGGAAGAGCAGGCGGGCGAAAAGGTGGTGATTTCGGTCTTTTCCACGGCTCGGTGGGACCTCAGAGGGCTCGCCAATGTTTTTGTTTTGAAGGGAAGCCATGTTTCCCCAGGTTATGGGCGCCGCCATGTCAGTATGGCCGCCCGAAAACATGGCTTCCCGGCGGGGGAAGATGGCGGCTGAAGATGGCGGGCGGGCGGAGTGGGAGCGGGAGCTAGTGCGCTGCTGCTGTTGCTCGGGCCTTGCGCCCGCCCGCCCCCACTAGGCCTCATGGCGTACTTCGACTTTCGCCAGCCGCGCAACCTAACCTGCTGCCGCCGCCGCGCCCCGGCCAATGGTGAGCGGGGGGAGGCGGGCCGCGCTGATTGACAGCGGCGCCGTCCTCTCCCCGCCCAGCGCACCCCCCGCCTCGGCCAATGGGGCGGGCGCTGCGCAGCAAGTTAGGTGGAGCGGGCAGGGAGAAGCGTTGATGCCGGCTGGTCGTGAGCTACCGCACTGCTCCATCTTCCTCGCCTCACCGCCGGGCTCCTCTCCCACTCGTCTCCTCTGCGATACAGTTTGGAAAATCAAGTTCGTCGCTTTCCAGTGTTTTTTTCCGCGTAATTTTAAAAAGGTTCTTTGTGAGATTGGGCGTCGCGGAAGGCGGGTGATCCTTTATTGTTGGTGTTCGGATTTTTAATTTTAAAATACTCCTCGTCGATCTTAAAAATGAAATCGGCGCACGATTTGTCAGTTGGGTAGAGGAACGCTGGAGAAAGGGGGAAATGGATCGTCCGTGGTCGAATGGCGGAGAGACTCGACGGCCCACTGGCCCCATTCTGCTCTTGTGTCTTATTTCTTAGGTCTTATTTCTTTCGAGATTGTCATGTTAGGTGGACCGTGCTGTCTCGATAAAGGTTAGACTTGAGGTCTGTATAGACGGAGTTATGCCCAACTATAAATGTAAATTTACAGAGCCCCGCATTTGACGTTTTAAGAGTCAAGTGTGTTTATTAATTGGCATATGTGTCGACCACGGAACAATCGGATGAAGGGTACATTTAGTTAACGGTGAATTAGCTTGGACAGCTTCACACTTGTGAAATACCTTTGTTAGCTGTATGAGGAGAGAGGAGGGGGGGGAGGGTGCTTTTGAAACATAAAGATGAATGTTAGAAAACACTTCAATCTAACCCTTTTTATATCCTCCAAAGTAAAGTATCCAAGTTAAACAGTGGCAGCAAGAGTAGCTTATCTTCTCGACCATCGCCTACAATGCCCACGGTACCTCCTAGTTACCGTGGGTTCAGTAAATAAATAGTTGTAAGATGCCTGGAGGAAGTCGTTGGTTTTTACAACTGAAGGTTTGGTTAGAGTGGATTGATGGAGAACCACGCATTGTAATTCAGAAATTCTGTCCAATCGTCTTGCTTGCATTGGATAAACGGATAGTTCTGGCTTTTGCCTTTTGATTTAGAAGAAATGTCGATTACTATATTTCACTTTAGTGCTCGAATTTTTGTTCTAACGTGGCAGATTTCAGGCTATGATGGCAATTCTTTGTAATTTGTTCAAATAAAGTTGTAATGATATTCATTCTCCTGGGATTGTTTGAAATTCGGCAGATGTTCAAACTGTCATACCTCACTGACATTTTTCCACTTCATCGGCTTCACCACTTTTCATCCAAGCAAATGAAAATCGGGACATTATTGCTCTTTACTGTCTTGCATAAAAGATGTATTTGTTTAGTATAGTATCTATCTGTTCTGATGACAGTAGATTAGATTCATTTATTTGGGTGTTTTGTCAGCACCAACTTGTAAACTCTTTAGTCTCCTGGAAGTGACTTTTGGCACTGACAATTTATAGTTGAAATTATCTTTGAAAATAATACATATTCGTTGTATTTGTTTAGACATATCTTTCAGAAGCAAATTGTTCTGTAACTGGCGATTTGACAGGGATGTTGGTCATGTGAAGAGATGGAGAGACTAATGCTCTCCTTTGTGTATCTCTAGGGATTATTTAATGGAGCTGTTGAAAATTCTGAATGTTTGAATGGGATTGATCAGAAGAAGCTCGTGTTAGCAGAAATCCTAAATTTAGAGTACATAAACTTGAAATGAACAGTGAAAAGGAAGACGGGAGGAATTTGTTGTTGTATTGTTATAAGGGTCTTCATTGCTGTTTGAAAAGTTGGTGTGTGTTGATGTAACTTTCACAGATTGGATTTTGAATTGAAATGGGAGCATCCAGGATGGGATGATCTACAAAGCTACAAGGAAGTAGGATTAATTGGATAGTTGTTTGAAAGAGTCACTGTGTGAACAAAATGACGATTGTCCTTTAACTGAAGAGATCTTGACACAAAAAAGCTGGAATAACTCAGTGGGACAATCAGCATCTCTTGAGAGAAGAAATGGGCGACATTTCGGGTTGAGACCCTTATTCAGACTGGTTAGGGGTATGGGAAACTAGAGATATAAACGATAATGTGGAGAGATAAAGAACGATGAATTAAATATATGCAAAAAAAGTTACGATGATAAAGGAAAATGAAAAGCTAGTGCGACGGGTGGGGGAGGGATAGAGAGAGAGAACTGATTATCAGAATGATCTGAAAAACATCTGGTCCTTTTGCTACTTAATTTAAATAAGTAAAATGAATGTTAATGTAAAGAAAATGATACTCTATGGATAGTGCATTAAATGATGATTTTAGAATTGTGTTTTTATTTTTCTGCGGAGTTAGTACTTTGAGAAGTGAAAATGCTTTTTACACCTAAATTTAAAGGTTGCGCTGCCAATTGCATCAAATTGGTCTTTGCATACTTTTCAAAATTTCAAGAGTAGGGGAATCGAGGACCAGAGGGCAATAGGATAAAGGTGAAGGGGCAAAGATTTAATAGGAATCCAAGGGGTAAGGTTTTCACACAAAGGGTGGTGGGTGTATGGAACAAGCTGCCATAGGAGGTAATTGAGGCTGGGACTGTCCCATTGATTAAGAAACAGTTAGATAGGTACATGGATAGGACTGGTTTGGAGAGATATGGGCCAAGCGCAGGCAGTGGGATTAGTATAGCTGGAACATTGTTGGCTGGTGTGGGCAAGTTTGGCCGAAGGGCCTGTTTCCACATTGTATCACCCTATGGCTAATTTAATACGATCCATTTGATTTTTTTCCCTCATAAAGATAAATGCATTTTTTTCCCACAAATAGGGTGGTTCGTGACTAGCCATTATCCTGTAGGTAGTTACAGTGTTACAGGTACTCTACACCACACAGAATTGTGCTCACTGGCCAACATCTTGCAACCATGGCTTGTTTTTTGTAGCTCCATGGCAATAGAAACAAATACAAATGGGTGCAGGAGTGGGCCATTCGGCCTTTCAAGCCATTCAACATGATCATGGCTGATCATCTAAAACACCGTTTGTGCTTTTTCCCCATACCCCTTTAGCCCTAAGAGCTAAATCTTAACTCTCTTGAAAACATCCAGTGAATTGGCCTCCACTGCCTTCTGTGGCAGAGAATTCCACAGATTCACAACTGGGTGAAGACGTTTTTCCTCATCTCAGTCCGAAATGGCCTACCCCTTATTCTTAAACCTGTTCTGGACTCCCCCAACATCGGGAACATTTTTCCTGCATCTTGCCTGTCCAATCCTTTAAGAATTTTATATGTTTCTATAAGATTCCCTCTCATCCTAAATTCCAGTGAATACATCACAGTCGACCCATTCTTTCATCATATGTCAGTCCTGTCTACCCAGGAATTAACCTGGTGAATCTATGCTGCACTCCATCAATAACAATAATGTACCTCACATTAGGAGACCAAAATTGCACACAATACTCCAGGTGCAGCCTTACCGGTGCCCTGTACAACAGCACTATGACCTCCTTGCTCCTAAGCTCAAATCCGCTAGCAATGAAGGCTTTCTTCACTGCCTGCCTACCTTCAGTGACTAATGTGCAAGCACACCCAGATCTCGTTGTACTTCCCCTTTCCTAATTGACACCATTCAGATAATAATCTGCCTTCCTGTTCTTGCCACTAAATTGGATGACCTCACATTTATCCACATTATACTGTCTCTGCCCACTCACCCAACCTACCCAAGCCACCCTGCAGCCTCATACCAATAACCAACATGGAAGCTTCTGCCTTGCGAAGCAGAGTGGGCCATTGGTGGCGACTAAGCCCCCGGCAATAGATCTAGGTGCCTGAATCTGGATATTTGACAACCCGCTGCTGTTAGCAGGGCCCTGTAGAATAGACACAACTTTGGGTGGGTGCCTACTTTCCAGAAAATGGTAATATGGTTATACAGGATGGTGATGAAGTGCATGGCATACTTGCCTTTATTGGTTGGGGGAATGAGCATGAGAATCAGAATGCCATGTTAGATTGAAAGGAAATCTCGGGGTCAAGTCCGGAGATGGTGGTGGCTATATGGATTGAGCTGCCAGAGAAAATTTTAGAAGTATTTAGGTCATAGTACCAACCCCAAGTCAACACCACTATAATTCTAATTCTGCTAATTCACTATATCTATTTTATTTTCTGCTTCTTAGCCAATTTAAGATCTGCACTGGTTATTCGTTTCATTTGCGATTTACATTACCAGTCAAATCTCGTATGTGCCACTACTAAATGCTTTTTGAAATTACATGTATAAATTTGTCTGAAAAAAGGTCTTGACCCGAAACGTTGCCCATTCCGTCTCTCCAAAGATGCTGCTTGTCCTCGCTGAGTTGCTCCAGCATTTTGTGTCCAACTTTTTGTCTATCGCTAACTCATATTTTAATAAGTGACTATTTTGTCATGATATAGAAGAAGTTGGCTCACGTTTGATTTGTTTTTTTAATGCTTAGATTTCGTCCTCTTTTGCAGAGAAATGTTTTCGCAATCCTCCAGTCCTTTGAAACCATAAATTTTCCCGCAGATTTTGAATAATCGAGGGTATCACCTCTTTATGTACTGCATGATTTCTTTACCCCATCTTCAGTACTGCATTCACAGCAGGAAAAAAAAGGCCTCCCCATTCAGCCCAACCTATCCCCAAATATGTTTATATTTCACTGGAGCTTTTCTATTTTACTGATCGGTCCTTAAATGCGTCTCCATAATTTGCCTTGTCTAATTCCTCTGGTAATAAATTGCTTTTACTCACTATTCTAGGAATAAAGAGGATTCTTTTTTTTGTGTGTGGCTGGCTTTATTGGTTTCTTTTCTTTGCTGACTGTCATTGCATTTGAACATTTCAGAAACTTTCAGCGATCGGCCTATTTCGCAAAACAGATTCTGCTGTTCCTCTTCTTTTGATGCATCCTAATGATTTTACAGTTTGCATATATCTTTTAGAACATGATACAGTGCAGGAATGTTTTGCTTTCCTCGTATATTAAAGTCACATGTTTTGCAGCATTTCAATTGTAAATGCGCATCTATATTGTTCGCTTTTCAGCTGCGGGGAGGACAATTGTCGTGAGTTCACTGTCATTAGTGTAAGACCGACGGCAGTTTGTGGTGTTTGTGTACGTGCAGTTAAACTCCAACCAATGTAAATGCAATATCTGGCCTGGCATCCATTCACAATTTAAGTCTGTCCTGTCATATTGATACAGTTTTGTAATTGATCCAAAAGCTGCTAAAATGGCCATGTTACATTTAAAACCGGAAGTAAAGATTGTTATTTCTGCACAATGTTGAGATTTTCCTTTTTTCCCCAAATACATACAAAGTGACTAGTTATCTGACCCTACCCTAAATGTATGCAATTAATTTTAAAAATGTGCTACTGATTGGAGATGCCAGCACATTCAATACCGTTATGTATAAACTCGTATTCAAAGATTTTATAGGCCGTGTTGCAGGAACATTATGCTAATACAGTATACCCATGGTGTGGAAGCTCAGGTAATGGAAATTTGCCCATACAGATATCATGTAACACTTATCAAAAACATTTGAGGTGCAGAATAAAAATGTTCTTTTACGAGATATATTAATAAGTAAATAAGCTCAGTGTATACTGAGAGCTGAACTGAAGTTTCTCCAGCTTTTTTGTGTACCCCTTGATATATTTGTTGTATCACATTTGATTGCAGGGAGCAGTGCATTTACTTTCAGACTCCTGATGCCCTGCGAGTGTTGTAAAGAGGCTCTCCTTTATTGTCAAAGGGGTAACATACAATATAGAAAAGCATTATATGGGAAGTGGCCCTTTGGACAAAAGTGTCTGTACTGAACATGATGCTAAGCTAAACTAATCTCATCTGCTTGCTCATGATCTACACCCTTCCATTTCCTGCATATCCATGTGCCTATCTACAAACTCTTAAATGTTGTTGTCTCATCAGCTCAAACCACCACTCCTGGCAGCACATTCCAGGCGCCTGCCCCCTCTGGGGGAAACAAAACGCATATCCTTTAAACTTTACCTCTTTCACCGTAAAACTGTACCTTTGAGTCATTGGTTCCACCCTGTGGGTAAAAGGTCAGACTGGCTAACCTATCTGTGCCTCAATTTATAACCTTTTATCAGGTCTTCCCTCGGCCTCCGATGCTCCAGAGAAAACAATCCCAAGTTTGTCCAACATCTCCTTATAGCTAATACCTTCTAATCCAGGCAGCGTTCTGGTAAACCTGCATCCTTCCTGTAATGGGACAACAACGATTCTATGCAATATTCTAAATGCAACCTAACCAAAGTCCTATAAAGCTGCATCATAACATCCTGACTCATGTACTCAATCCCTCCATCAAAGGAGGCGAGAATACCATATGCCTTTACTGCTCTATCTTCTCGCGTTGCTATTTTTGGGGAGCTATGGACGTGAAGTGGACCCTAGGATTCTTCTACATTAATGCTGTTAAGGATCTTGTCATTAACTACATACTTTTTGCATTCACCCTCCCAAAGTATAGCACCATGTATGCTTGAATTGAAATCCAGCTGCCATTTCTCTGCTCTTCTGGAATTCACAAATTCTCCAAAAATTAAAAATGCAAATTAAAATTGACACATGAAATTTGTATGATGGGGAAAAAACGTTTATACATAACGGTATTGAATGGGCTGGCATCTCCAATTAGTAGCTCATTTAAAAAAATAATTGCATACATTTAGGGTAGGGTCAGATAACTAGTCACTTTAACTTTGTATGTATTTTATTGTACCGTTGCTGGCAAGTTCATTTCACTGCACTTTAGAAACATAGAAAATAGATGCAGGAGGAGGCCATTCAGCCCTTGGAGCCATTCATTGTGATCATGGCTAATCGTTCCCAATCAATAACCCGTGCCTGCCTTCTCCCCATATCCCTTGATTCCACTAGCCCCATGAGCTCTATCTAACTATCTTAAATCCATCCAGTGACTTGGCCTCCACTGCCCTCTGTGGCAGGGAATTCCACAAATTCACAACTCTCCGGGTGAAAACGTTTTTTCTCACCTCAGTCTTAAATGGCTTTCCCTTTATTCTAAGACTGTGGCCACTGGTTCTGGACTCACCCAACATTGGGAAATGTATTGTGTATGTGACACTCTCTTGACACATGCACAGATAATTTAGCTTTGTGTTATAGCGAATTGGTGTTGAGGTCATTTTTTGAGAAATGCAAGCCCCCTCCCACATAAGAGTTTCACTTTTTACTTGTAGGGTGCCCACAGTAGTCAATAGTCCTTTATTTGTCGCATATGCGACTGCATAGTAACATTTATTTTTGCATGTATTACACATGTAGGCGCTGACATTTTTGCTGCCATTAAGTTGTCTAGTGAAGGAATTCTATGATATTTACGTCAACGCAAATGGGTGAAAGAGGTGGTTTTTCATTATCTTGCTTCGCCAGGTCTCCTTTAGTGATATATAACGTATAGGGCTTGGAGGTCCTGTGAAAAAAGGCTATGGCATTGTATTAGATTTGGCAAATGAAAATGGTGCATGAAGTGTGAAGGTTTGGTGGCATTCTCATCCACTTCGTCAAAAGGAAACACTTTCTCGACCTATTCTAAATATTTTGGAATATAATTAATTTTAGAATTGGCTTGGTGCCTGGGAACTCTGATGTTTGCCCGGCCTGTTTGCAATATCACTATTATTGAACACTAAGATTCTGCTTAAACTAATTACAACCAACTTCAGATAAAGGGAATTCAAAAGCAAAACAATCCTCTAGAGCAGTGGTTCCCAACCTTTTTTTTGGCCATGCCCCACCTAATCACCTCTAAAATCCTGATGCCCCCCCCCCCCCCCATGTGGCGATATATAATTCTTATCATTTAAAAAGTGAACTCCGTTTCAGCTGAAGAAGCTTAAAACGCCAATACCTTGGTTTAAACAAGCTTCAAAAGAACATGGCATCCATGAAAAAGAAAAATGAAATAAACAAAAGACAGTTAAAGTTCTGAGCAAGAAATTACTAAAAAATTGTAAAAAAAAAAAAAAAAAGAATAAAAACATTAGGTGGTATTAAAATAATAATAATGATACGTTTCCCTGATGGAAAATCCAAAAAAATAAAAATCGAAAATTTGGACCCAGACCTCCTCAGTCGCGCTCAATTGCCCCCCTTAAAAATCAAATTGCCCCCCTGTGGGCGTACGCCCCACGTTGGGAACCACTGCTCTAGAGGATGGGGCATCTGAGAGAAAATGGTAATATTACTAGAGTCGGGCAGTGTAAGAGGGAGGTAATTGAGCAACGTCCCTCACAATTGCTCACTGAGATAATTGTGAGCAACCTTCAAGGTCAATGGTGAACAGCATTGCTTAACCATTAACTTCATATTTGAGTCACTAAGAAGAAGTGTGATACATTGTTGTTCACTATGCTGGCATTGCATCTGCTTTCAAGCTGCGTCTTCAGTTAGCTAATGAATGCCTATCCTGCTGGTCCTTTGGTTTACTGGCTGGTTGTGATGCCAGGATGTTGATATTTGGCAGTTAAGTGTTTGGTTACTGTTTCCATTGAATTCTTTGAATTCTGTATGTGTGCATTAACCACCCAAATATCTAGAAAAGACAATAGCTTGTGGCATGTAGACAATGTTTTTTTACACCTATTTGGACTAAATTGGTAGTTTGCACGGTCTGTCCTCCCGTTATTAACAAACATTGCAAATAATGTATTTTGCGGGGCCGTTGTTTTGTGTTTCCCATGTGTTGGTGGTTTTACATCTTTCAGGACTGCCCTGTCAGGGTGGAACAGTGGCATAGCGGTAGACCTGGGTTTGATCCTGGCTACGGGTGCTTGTCTGCATGGAGTTTGTACGTTCTCCCTGTGACCTGCGTGGGTTTTCTTCGGGAAACTCTGGTTTTCTCCCACAATCCAAAGGCGTACAGGTTTGTAGGCTAATTGGCTTGGTATAATTGTAAATTGTCCCTAGTGTGTGTAGGTTAGTGTGCGGGGGTTGCTGCTCGGCACGGACTCGGTGGCCCAAGGGCCTATTCCATTTATGAACAGTGACTTGAATTCCCTTATCAGCCACTGTGGAATTTTGTTGCTTGGGTCGATAGCCACCTGCTCTACTACATCCAGTGTTCAGTTAGACTGAAATTATTATTGAAATCTTGTATTGCTGTTGTCTTTCAGATGATAAAAAGACTGATATTGACCATGAAACAGTGGTGGAGGAACAGATTATTGGGGAAAATTCTCCACCTGATTACTCTGAATACATGACTGGAAAGAAACTCCCGCCTGGTGGAATACCTGGTATTGATCTCTCTGATCCAAAACAGCTGGCAGAGTTTGCAAGGTGAGCAATGGAGGAGGGATGTGGGTTCTTCAAAATCTACAAAGAATATCATTTCTAACTGGCCTGCTTTGTTAATTTCATCACCATCACCAATATGAGTGGAAAGAAAATATGGATCTTTTTACCTGTGCGTGTATTTGATTTTGTGCAAATAGTACTAATAAGAATATTGAACACTGAATAACCCTTGGAAGTTATCTGCTCATCAATTTCTTCTTCAAGACTTTGTATAAATAAGCACCTTACATTTGAACACATTAGCATTGCAGCCAAGTAAGTACCTCTATTTCCTCAAAAGATGAAGGAAATGTGAGGTATCTTGCCAATTTCTACAGGTGCACTGTAGAAAGCAACCCATCAGGATGCATCACACCTTGATGTGGTAACTGTTCTGCCCAAGATAGCAAGAAATTGAAAGAGCTGTGGGCGAAGACATCGTGCAAATTGGCCTTCCATTGCCCCATCCTTCCTCCCATCGACTCCATCTACACTTTACGCTTCCTTGGGAAAGCAGCAAACATCAAGGACTACTTACACCCTGGTCATTTCCTCTTCACCCTTCTCGTGTCAAGCAGAATGTACAAAGACTTGAAAGTACATAACACCAGATTCAGGAACAGCTTCTTCCCCATTGTCTGATAAACTCTCAAAGTCTGAGGATGTGGTTCTGATCTCCCAATCTACTTTGTTGCGGCCCTTGCACTAATTTGTATTGTCACTTTCTTTGTAGCTGTAATACTACATTCTGTACCTTGTCCTCTTTCTCTTTTTGCACTGTCGTACATGTGTATGGTATGATCTGCCTGATTAGCACAATGATTTTTCACTATCTCATTACACATGACAATAAACCAATACCCAATTTCTAAGTGAACCAGTTTACATTGGGTGAAAGCTGGGAAGGGGATAGAGGGAGAAAGCAAAGACTACCTGAATTTGGAGAAGTCAATGTTCATACCGCTGGGGTGTAAACTACCTAAGCAAAATATATGGTGCTGCTCCTCCAATTTGCGGTGGGACTCACTCTGGTCATGGAGGAGGCCCAGGACAGAAAGGTCAGATTCGGAATGGTGTTGGGCGAAGCAATCGCCAAGCCTACGCTTGGTCTCACCGATATAAAGCAGCTGACACCGATAGCAGCGGATGCAATAGATGAGGTTGGAGGAGGTGCAGGTGAACCTCTGCCGCACCTGGAAAGACTGCTTTACCTCCCCCGCTTGGATGAAGTCATGCGGGGAGGTAAAGTGACAAGTGTAGCATTTCATGCGATTGCAAGGGAATGTACCAGGGGAGGAGGTGGTTTGGGTGGGAAGAGACCTTCTTGTCCTGGGCCTCCTACATGGCCAGAGTGAGTCCCACCGCAAATTGGAGGAACAGCACCTCATATTTTGCTTGGGTAGTTTACACCCCAGTGGTATGAACATTGACCTCCAATTTCAGATAGTCCTTGCTTTCTCCCACCTTCCCCACCCCTTTCCAGCTCTCCCACAGCCCACTGTCTCTGCCTCTTCCTTTCTTCTTCCCGCCCTCCCCACCCCCACATCAGTCTGAAGAAGGGTCTCGACCCGAAACGTCACCTATTCCTTCGCTCCATAGATACTGCCTCACCCACTGAGTTTCTCCAGCATTTTTGTCTGTACTTGGATCACCATACTGACCATTCACATTATAGTCAATTGGCCCAACATTAGTGATCGAAGCAAATAATTGCAGATGGAAAATAAGATGCAAGTGAATTGCATTTTCAGCTGGATTGAACGTTGGGGTGCTTGGATGGTGGGAAGAAAAGAGGTGAAAGTCTACTATTTGCATCCTGCTACTGCATGGGGAAAGTGCTATAAGTCTAATACAGGTGGAAGAAAGAACACTCGTGTAGGAAAACCTTTCTGCGAAATGCTGGGCAGGGGAAGATGTGCCTGATGGCGGAATCCAGCAGAAAATAATCTGCTGTGCCTAGACATGTTGGCTTTCTATTGTGCCACTAGGTGGAGGTGTGGACAAGATAATCCATCCATATTCTGTCTGTGACGAGGGAGATGAGAGCAGGTGAAGGATGCATGTGTAATCTATGTCAACCAAGAAGTGTTCATCTTTTGTCCTGTATGAGAACTACCTCATTAGTTGTCCTCGTCTACTATCCAATGTATATTAATGGTTTTGTCCAAATCTGTAGAATGAAGCCAAGGAAGCAGAAAGAAGACGATGCACCTAGAACTATAGCATGCCCTCACAAAGTGAGTATATGTCTGATACTGATACAGTAACTTATTATAATAATAATAATACATTTTATTCGCGGGCGCCTTTCAAAGCCTCCAGGACACCTTACAGAAAATTAACAAGAGAGAAAAAACATATAGTCGGAGTAAAATAAATAATAAGGACATTACCAATACACAAATTAAAGACCGAATTCGCTCCAAAGACAAAAAATCAAAAACACAATGTGAAGAGAGAGCAGCGGCAGCTAAAGCGCGCCAGCGTCCACTCTCCCTTCCGACAGCCATCTTGGACACAAACTAACATATTCACATTACACACAAAAAAAATTATAGCAGCAATACTTTGTTTGTAAAACTCAATTGAAAATAAAATGGCATAAAAATCAGTTATAGCGTACAAACATATTTCTAGAAACTGATTTATTTGAAAGCTAATCCAAGTTTAAATATCTTCAATAGTTTTTTGCCAGGTAAGTAGGTACAGAAGTCTCCCTCCTGGTGTGGTGCTGTGCTGAATTCCAATAGTTTGTGTTGGCTGCAGAAAAAAAATAAGATCTTTCTGACTTGATCTGCAATTAGTGTTTGTAATAAAAACTGGATGTTAGAGTAGATTTGCAAATGTGTATGATAATGTACCTATGACTCACTTGCCACATGATAGCCCCTACTTGAGCTTGATACTGATTCACTGCATCATCCTTTCTCCAAATGAGCAAATTCACTGAGATGTAGTTCATGCATTTCCTATAATGATAACTAGTATCTTCTGATAATTTAGAGTCATGGGTCTGAAGAAGGGTCTCGACCTGAAACATCACCCATTCCTTCTCTCCAGGGATGCTCTGGCATTTTGTGTCTATCTTCGGTTTAAACCAGCATCTGCAGTTCCTTCTTACATAAGAGTCATGTTAAATTGACTGTCTGATTTTTTTTTTTTGTATTGTTAAAATGGCACATTAGCAAATTCTGTCCGTTCTAGTTTTTGTGTGTGTTTCTGTGGGCAATGTTTATTCTAGTCATGACATTTCTACGGTTTACCTTTGAGGGATAATAATCATTAAACCTCGTATTAAGACATTTTGCACAATTGTGTGCTGTAAAGGCTCTGTCCCATTCTCAGTTTCTCTGAAGCATCTGCTCCGGTGATGAGACTTTGCACATCATTGCTTTTCCTCGTACAGTGGCTTTCTGTCGACAGTACCTGACAGAGCTTGCTGTTGTATCCTGACTTTCTAAATTCCTCTCCCTCAGACAAAACCCAGAAAGGATTCCCATCATCATCATTCACTGCACAAGATCTTCACTTCCTCACCGCTTTCAGCATTCCAAATGGAAATTTACACCTCCACCTGTTCCTTTTTTCGAGGCACATTCCTATTTAACCAGGGAGATGCAAACCTCCTCTATTGTTTGTGTCTTTCAGGGACTCGGAACAGTCCTTCCAGGAGGAGCATCAGTTCATGCAATCTTGCTTTCAGTGGTGTGCACATGGTATGGTGTCCTCTGCAATGGAGTAACCAATACTGTGTGGGTGACCACATTATATAAAATCTCAGTCCAGTCTGCAAGGCTGATCTTGAGCTTCTTGATGCTTTAATTCTCCACCCCTTCTCACTGCCCTCGGCCTTTTGGCTGTCTGCATTGCTGCAACTTTTTTTTAAGTAAACTTGAAGAATAGCACCTCACCTTCCATCTGAGTATTATGAAGGCACTGGGACTAAATATTTAACTATTCCAGATAATTGCTCTTTCCCTGTTCATGGAGGTGCTGTTTCAATTTATTTCCCTTTTCCATTTTGTAAATGGAGTGCCACCTCGACATTACATGGATTCCAAGGGACATTTTTAGCGTGCATTATTTAGGTGCCTAAATAACAACTGAAACTTACGATGCACCTAATTTCCATGGGGGGTGAGAGAGGAATTAGTGTTCTATCCAAAACCATGACAAATTGTAGTTGCCATGTGAATTTACATTTGCTTTTCCAACTATTTTCCCCTACTTCCCCTCCTTGCAACTTTGTAGTCTTGTTTTCTCACTTTTCTGGTTGAGGAAGGTTCTTGACTGGGAACATAGACTCTGTCTTTGCACTGTGGCCTGCTGAGCCCTCCCAGTGATTTCTGTTTTTGATTTTTTTCAATTCCACTTGTGTGGAGAGAGACTGGAATTTCTCATTTAAACTGTCAACAGAATAACATTAAACGGAATCTGGAAATGTGTGTTGAGAATCTTTTCACATGTATAATACTTTGAGACCTTGTATTTCTGGATCATTTTGTGAAATTGATTACCTATTTTAAATAGTTTATTCATTCTACGTTACTATCTAATTTGCCACGAATGTGAATGAGGTGAAATGTATTGAGACCCAGCTGGACCTTTCCTTCGTACTTAAAGTACTTCAAACTAGAGTGCCTCTAGCAGGGATTAAAGTTCCTACTTTAAACCTAAAGTTACTACTTTGTTTCTGAATTGTGCTCAAACCTTGGCATCGCTTGCCCAGGCCTTTTATCCCATCACTGTAAAAACAAGTCTTGGTAGTTTGCATTGTATTTGTACATTTGGAATCCAGCTTCATTTATTGTAAATTATGCCATGCTTCATATCTTAACAATTGTTATTTTCTCCAGGGTTGCACTAAAATGTTTAGAGATAACTCTGCCATGAGAAAGCATTTGCATACTCATGGCCCACGGGTGCACGTTTGTGCTGAGTGTGGTAAAGCCTTTGTGGAGAGCTCAAAACTGAAACGACATCAGCTTGTTCATACTGGAGAAAAACCCTTCCAGGTAAAGGCTGTTGTGCTGCCTCTTTACTTGCATTTCCTTCTCCTCAAAGTTGGATTTTGTGCATGTGGGTGTGGGAATTGGAAATTTTATTTTGGGAAAATTGCAAACTATTTCTGCTCAATGCTACCTTTTAAAGTGTAACTAAAATTGAAGAATTTAAGCAGAGGTTGTGTCCATTTATAATCGGGAAGCTCCCCCGAACTTTCAATCGTATGTCATGTGGAAATGTAATTGGTAATCTTGCTAAAATAATTATTTGTACCTGCTGATAACTGGGTGGACCTTCATTGACATTTCTCAGCAAGATGTGGGCTCTCTGCTTTGAAGTGGCTAACCAGCATAGCAAAATGACAAAATTTTATGATTGTGGCTACATACCAATTACTTGATGGAACTGGTACTAAATGTTGCAGTGTTCTTTTGCTTTTAAAATGCCTGGGCTTGGACCTGATCGTGGTATGTGTTGAAATTCCAATTTTCTAAGCATTCTAGAAGAAATTAATTTAGTTATTCCTCAATTGAGATGTAGCAGATATATGATAAAAAAAAAGGATATGACTTTTGCAGAGTCCTTGTTCTTCTAGCACCAAGGTCTAAATGGATGGGAAATAGTTAGACATAATCAATATAAAGTATTTTTCAGTTATTTGGAATAGATTGTTGATAGGTTTCCATATAAATAACGAGAGCTACACCTAATCTGTTTTGCAATGCAAAATTTAGACTAATATTTTAATATGTTTATTTTCTTATGATATGAACTATGGGGAGCTCTCTGTCATTAAAATGTTTTTATGTTTATTTTACCAGTGTACGTTTGAAGGATGTGGAAAACGCTTCTCACTGGACTTCAATTTACGTACTCATGTGCGAATCCATACTGGAGACAGGCCCTATGTTTGTCCTTTCGATGGTTGTAATAAGAAATTTGCCCAATCAACTAATCTGAAGTCTCACATCTTAACACATGCCAAGGCCAAAAACAACCCGTAGATTTCTCCAAGAGGGAGGCATCTAGTCCATAGCAGGGCATTATTATATGACCACATTTGAGCATAATGTTGGCCTTCCCTTTGTATATTTCTAGAGAAGAATTTTAAATAACTCTTGCATAAACAAAAACAAAGACTTGTTTTGATAAATAGTCAAAAGGTTGGAGATGATGATGCTAGGATGCTCTTCCTGTCTTTGTCCTGTATACCTGTTTCAATAATGCCTTGGTGTTTTCTAACAAACACATTACTCTGGGCTATAAAAGCCCAGATGAACTTGCATTTATTAAAGTCAGTTCTTTAACTGGCAATTCTAGAAATTGGACTTACTTTCAGCATTCATATAAATATGACTCTCCCAGTGCTTAGAGCAATTCACATTTTTAATTTTGTATTTTCCAGGTGTGCATATTGTACACTCATTTGGATATGCTAGTAATGCAGAAACAATATGATTTTTTTTTGAGTTTGAACTTTTTACTTGTAATAGTTTCTTTAAAAATCATAGAATTGGCAGTAACTGAACTACATGCATATTTCAGAGTTATTTCCTGTATAAAGTTTTGAGAGTTTTTGGTTTGCTATCTTAATTTGGTTATATACTTTGATGTTAACACATTTTGTATAATTGTATCGTATAAATGTAATGAAATCATGTAGTATCAAAATTATAGTACAGTGATTCAATGGTGTTAATCAACTTAAAACCTGTTTTTTTTTAATGTACTGCCGGATGCTAAAGTCTAATGTAATTTCTATTAGAGCCTGTTTCCGTTGTGTTACGCAGAAAAGCAACGCTCGGTCCATTAGTAGAATGTATTGTGCAGGCACTGACCTTTCATTAACACCTGTTAAAATGTACATCCCATGTACTAATTAGATAAAGGCCAACAATAAAGTGTGGTCCAGAAGCAAGCACTTGTTAGAAAGTGATTTGCAGAGCATTATGATTCTCCTACCTGCTTTAAATCGGCACGAGCAATGAGTAAGAAAACGAAAGCAGAGTGAACCTACAAAAAGATTTATATAAAGAACACTAAAGGAGATCATGACTTCCCATGCAACTCCATTCTGATTTTTCTCAGCTTTTCCATGTGGCTGTAAATGATAAGTCAGTGAAGTCTTTACAAATTCCCAAATGCAAGTAACGATATTCAGAACGAGAAGAATGCGTGGCCCCAGATGAACGGAGTATATAGTCTCTGCTTAGTTTAAATTGTAAGTACTGTAGGTTGACTTTGGAAATAAAATCTTTTTCTGTTTTTAACTTTTCAGAGGAGTTTTGTATTAGATATTTAATACATCTTTTTGTTGGAACAGCGTCGATTTTTATTCTGCTGGTTGGAGATCGTCTTAATTATGTCATAAGGCACCATATAAAGGTGATGATGCAAGCAAGATAGCTGATAATGAGGAATGGTGGTTTGAAAATTAGCCCAATTAATCAGTATGACATTCATAAGCAGTTGCAGCCAATTGCAGTTGCTTTAGTTTGTAAAATTAAATGAAAGATCAGCTCAATTTATTTGTAGATTACCCATACTTTATGATTTGTTTCAAACAAGAAATATTGTCTTATCTTTGAAAGAATTTGAGTTGAATTTCATAATCTGTTTAAATAGTGAATATTTTGATTGGATATTGGAAGTGTGAACAGGCATAAATCAATGCAAGGAATTTGAGAAGAGGGGGAAGGCTATACCTTGCGGTAATGTGCTAATTGAAGTAACAACATTGTTATTAGGCAGGGGTTCAGGAGGGTAAACTGGGAGCAGTTGTAAGTCCACATCTGAAATGTGGGAATCGTTTAAAGCTCAGTTGATCAAAATTCAGAGCTGGCATGTTCCAGCAAGGAGGGAGATAAGGATGGCAAAGTAAGGAAACCTTGGCTGACCAAATGGGTCGTAAGTTTGAGTCAAAAAGGAAATGTGCCAAGATGAAATCAGACTGGACCTTTGAGCAAAGTGCAGCAAGGAGCAAAGAACTTAAGTTGGCAATTTGAAGGACCCAAAAAAAACTACTTTGGTGGGTCGTATTAAAGAAAATCCCAATAATTTTTATGTCTACATTAAAACAAAAAGTAATGCTGCTCAAGGATAAAGGTAGGAATTTGTGCTTGGAGTCAGGGAATGAGATATTAAGAATATTTTCCATCTGTTTTCACCAAGATGTGCGATCAGTGGGGTGAATATCAATGTCCACCAAAGATCTTTGCATCTTCTCTAACAGGCGAGGTCCCAGAAGCCTGGAAAGTAAACAGTACTATTCCTTAGTTTAAGAAGGGAAGTACAGCAAATCCACACAATTCTAAGCCTGTGAGCCTTGCTATTGGAGAGGTTTCTTCATGATAGGAATTTACTCCCATGTAGAAATGAATGGGTTAATTAGGGACAGTCCGCAGCAGGACATGTCATTGGGACATGGATTTAGTAAAGTATTTGATAAATTCCCCACAGTAAGCTGATCCAGAAGCTTAAAATGCACGACTGATAAACAGAAGCTTGTGGTATATTAGTAACTCCATGCTAGAAGAGAATGGCACGCAACCATATTTCCACAAATGGATAGGATTGAGAAATACAACCGTCACCTGTTCACACTAGTTGAATTGAATACATTTTATTAGCCAAGTATGTACACATACAAGGAATTTGCCTTGGTGCTTTGCTTGCAAGTAACAGCACGATATACAGTAGACAATCAAAAATAATACATCATTTAAACGTGCAGAATGAAATAAAATATGAGTACAAGGAGGCTATAGACATTTGGCTGTTGAGCAGAGCTACTGCTCATGGGGGAAAAAAGCTGTTTTTATGTCTGGCTGTGGCAGCTTTGACAGTCCAGAGTCACCTTTCAGAGGGAAGTGCTTCAAAGAGTTTTTGGCCAGGGTGAGAGTGGTCAGAGATGATCTTAACAGCTCTCTTCCTGGCCCTTGCAGTGTACAGTTCGTCGATTGGGGGGGGGGGGGGGGGGGGGAGAGAGAAGGTTGCAGTCAACAACCTTCTCAGCTGATCGAATGATGCGCTGCAGCCTCCGGATGTCGTGCTTGGTGGCTGAGCCAGACTGATGGAGAAGGTGAGGCCAGACTACGATGGCGGTATAAAACTGGACCATCATTGCCTGTGTCAGATTGTTTTCTCAGCTGCCGCAGGAAGTACATCCTCTGTTGGACCTTTTTGACGAGTCAATGGTGCCCCCCCCCCCATTTAAGGTCCCTGGAGATGATGGTTCCAAGGAACTTAAATGACTCCACAGATGTGACTGTGGTGTTGATGGTGAGTGGGGGAAGGGGGAGTTTTCATAAAATCTACAATTCCACCGTCTCAAGAGCATTGAGCTTCAGGTTGTTGCTACAGCACCACTTCCCGTCAGATTCCTCCTCACCCTAGATCAGTCCAATCAGGGTTGTGTTGTCCGCAAACTTGAGAAGCTGTCTGTGGAGATGCAGTTGTTGGTGTAGAGAGAGTAAAGGAGAGGGGAGACCGCAACCTTGCGGTGCTCCTATGCTGCGGGTCTGAGATGGGCTTTCCTAGTCTCACATGCTGCTTCCTGTCTGGCAGGAAGTTGGTGATCCACTGACGGGTTCAGGCACAGTCAACTGGGCGAGTGGAGTGTAGTAGCTCTGGCACAATGGTGAATGCAGAGCTAAAATCCACAAACAAAATCCTTGCATAGATCCCCTGGTGGTCTAGGTGCTGGAGGATGAAGTGCAGGCCTAGGTTGACTGCATCATCCACTGATCTATTGGCCCAGTATGCAAACTGCAAGGGGTCCAGCAGGGAGTTTGTGATATTTTTCAGGTGGGCCAGCACAAGTCTCAAGGGTCTTCATGATTACAGAGGTCAGTGCAACAGGCCATGAAGACCTGTTTGGGTATGGGAACAATAGTGGAGACTTAAGCAGGCATGGACCGATTGAAAATGTCTACATAGACTGGTGCCAGATGTTCGGCACAAAGCTCGAGGGTAGAAGGGGAAACATTGTCCGGTCCTGGAGAATTCCGGCTTTTCTGTCTCTGGAATAGCTTTTCCACCTCCTCAATTGCTATTATTAGTGATGGAGAAGTAGCCAGACTGATGTTGGGCAGCAAGAGTAGTGGTGGAGTCATTGCAGACTGGAGTCAGGGTGTGAAGTGATTGAGGAGGAGAGAGAGAGGGAGGGAGGGGGTACCAGGGTTATGTTTCTATCTATCGAACCTCCAGTAGAACTCGTTCAGGTCGTTAGTCAGCTGACGATTGTCCAAGGAGCAGTGGTTTTCCTCTTGTAGCTGGTGATTTCTTGCAAGCCTTTCCACACTGAAGAAGAGTAATTAGCTGAGAACTTGCTCCTTAACTTCTCGGAGTACTTTTCCTTGACAGCTCTGATTCCTCGTCTCAGCTTGTACTTGGCCTGCCTGTAGAGGTCTGTCCTAAAAAAAAGCTGACATGTCACAGTGTCTGTATATTCATCGAAGCTTGTGGTTGCTTCCCTGAACACATTCCAATCAGTGCACTCAAAGCAGGACTAAGTTTTCAATGCCATCGCTTGTCCACGTTTTCATTGTTATGACCACAGGCTTAGCAGATTTTAGTTTCTGCCTGTAGGTCGGAATAAGGTGAACTAAACAATGATCAGAGTCCCAGAGCGATATGCTTTCCTGACTAGTAAAACAATGATCGGGTGTTCCTTCCTCTCTGGTGGGGCAGGTAACGTGATGTCTGAATTTTGGTAGCTCTCGGCTGAGGTTAGCCTTGTTAAAATCCCACAAAATAATTAGCATAGAATCGCTCTCTACTCTTATTACCTGGTCAGTGAGTTGTGTTTGTGCCTCACGTATGCAGGCTTGGTGGGGGGTGGGGGAGAGAGAGGGAGGAGGGGGGGGGGGGAAGGGAAGGATGTAAACTCTAGCGTGTGGATGAAAGCCAGCCAGTTGCAGCTCATTGTCGGGTCGACTAACACAGCCAGGTCTCGGTGAAGCACCAGGCAGCGGCTCGAGAGAAGTCCTTGTTTGTTTGGCACAGGAGTTGCATTTCGTCCACTTTGTTGTTGAGAGAAAGTAGGTTTGCAAGGAATACACTCGGAAGAGGTGTGCGTAATCCTCACCAGCGAAGTCGGGCTAGTGCTCCAGAGCGCCTCCCCCAGGTCCTCCTGTCTCAAGACCTCGAACACAGCCACAGCCCTGCCAACGAGTATGTCCAAATAATCCAACGAGAGAGAGAAATCTGGAGCAATGCTTGGAGGTACCGAATATCTGATGTTAATGAGCACCTCTCTCATGAAAGTGATCTTTGTGGAATTTTCAGACAAAACTGCAAGGAGCAGTACACCATGGCAATCATCGTCAGCGCCACCTAGTTCTATGTTATCCCGTTCCTACAAACTAGGGACTATTTACAGATCAATTAACCTACAAATCCATTACGTCTTTGGGATGTGGGTGGAAGCTGGAGGAAATCTACATCGATGTACAAGCTCCCAATACAGACAGTACCAGAGGTCAGGATCTAACCCAGGTCTTCAACGCCGTGAGGTAGCAGCTCTACCACTTTGCTGCCCTTTTCGTTAAAAACTGATCACTATTTCAAAGGGATGAATAGCAGTAATACTCAAAAGATTTGGCAGAGCTGAATGGTGGTGAGGGAAATGATACAAAAACAATTTTTAAAACGACAAACCACAAATTGACAGGAATTTCATCTGAATATGGATTTTATTTTCCCTTCCAGTCCTCATTGGGTACTTTACATAGTAAGTACTCTGTAAAACAGTCAGGTTGGAACCATTCACAGCACAAATTCATTGACCAGAAGTCAAACCTGTACTGTATTGTTAATCAAGCATGCATTTTCAATTCAGAAATGGAACATTTTCAAATATATAGACATTCGTCAAGGTTTCCAGAGTCAAACACTTAAAAATGCAATTTGCTCGAATAGTTACAAAGTTGATCATAGTGATAGGAACAAACAATTTCTCTCCTCTCACACTGAAATAAAGTGTAACATGCCCATTGAAATTTCAAGAGTCCTGGAGTTAGTTGAAAGTGCTGAGAATCCAGCATCTCGGATCAATATGTATTGCACTTGTCCCAAATTACAGTGCAGATCAAGTCCTGTAATCTTACCCATTCCCAGTCATTGAATGTTACATTAACTGCCCAGAATCAAAACATGCTTTCCAGAAAATGCATAAAAATGGGCCGGGTGGGGATTCATGCATTAAAAATTACAATAATTTTTTTTAAAAGATGGACCTTTGCTTTTAAAAAATTAAAACTGGTAGATGAAACCAGGAGCTTGAATTTTCACCTTGAAGCGTAAAGCTTAAAACTGCTGTGTACTATACACTTAAAATAACCTGTTTACCGTTTCTAAAAATAATCCATAGATGTCATAATCCTACTGAAGCCCACGCATGTAATTAAAACAAGATTGATTTCTGCTCCATTCACCTGAAGGCAAGTTTGAACCTCTACTCTGATCACAGTCATTCCACACATTCCTTAACTAGCTGTCAATTTGCCTGCAATCTTTACAGTTCACCACAATTTTGACCCCCATAAGAGGCAAAGGCAGATTATATTCTGAAGCATGCATGGTGTTCAAGGTAGACACTGAAGAGTATAAGAATTAGGAAAATAATCTACATGGACCCAGTTACACCAACATTTATCTGATCTGGTCAACTAACATCTGTCGGACTACTGACTTGTGGGGTCAGTTTTTAAATATAGTCACAATTCTTCTCCAATATGCCGTAACAAAACTGAGAACATATTGATGTACTGTGTATAAATTAGAATTAACAAGGAGTTTCCTTGCAAGATAGGGTGGTCAAGGCAGCTTTCAACACATTGGCCTTCATCGGGCAGAGTATTGATCATGGAAGTTGGGAGGTCATGTTATAGTTGGAAGAGACATTGGTGAGGCTGAATTTAGAGTATTGGGTTCAGTTTTGGTCACCCTGTTAAGCTGGAAAGGGTGCAGGGAAGATTTACGAGGATGCTCCCAGGATTTGAGGGCCTGAGCCATAAGGGACTCTATTCCTTGGAGTGCATGAGGATGAGGGGTGAGCTTATAGAGGTACACAACATCATGAGTGGAATAGATCAGGGTAAATGCAACAAATCTTTTACCCGCAGTAGGGAAAAGCAGAGAGCATAGGTTTACAGTGAGGGGGGTGGGGGAACGGAATATTGAATAGGAGTTTTTTAATTTTATAACCACAAAGGGTGGTGGGTGTATGGAACAAGCTGCAGTTGAGGTAGGTGTCATCGCAATGTTTAAAAAGCATTTAGTCAGGTACATGGACAAGAAAGGTTTAGAGGGATATGGGCCAAACGTGGACAGGTGGGACCAAGGTCGCTTAAGCATGTTGGTCGGCGTGGGCAAGTTGGGCTGAAGGGCGAGTTTCCACTCTCTACAACTCTGACTCCAGGTACCAGTGCTTTAAAATGATGTGCACTCAGATTCCTGGAAACCCAGTGATAACATGGTTGGCCCCATGTAAAAATCTATTTGTATGTACCAGTTCACTCAAGTCACCAGGTACAAGGACATCGCAATAGGAACAAAACTCGTGTAGTGGGATAGGAAGCTTGGCCTGTCTCAAAATGTACAAGCCTATTACTGCAAATCTGGCTATATACTATGTATTCTTGTTATCAGATCTCAGCAAACAAACAAGGTTGTAACACTGTACAACCAAAAAAAGTAGATGCACAGAACCAGAGGATAAAAGCCCTGTCCCACGTGCGAGTTCATTCCAAGTGCTCTCCAGAGTTAAAAAAAACTTGCGGTAAGCACGGAGAATGAATGTAGTGGGTACGTCGGAGCTAGGAGACGTCTCTTAGCGCTAATGGCAGGTAGTCGTGACGACTCGCTAACGGCAGGTAAGCTCGGGAAGACTCGAGAAGATATTTCAACGTGATGAAAAATGTCCACGAGAGCCTTGAGTACCGATGAGTGGCCATTACCGTAAATCTCCGAGTTGGAATCAGGGCAAACTCGGGAGAGCTCTTGGAATGAACTCGTACAGTGGGACAGGGCTTTAAGAGTTTAAGGTGAGAGAAGATGCAACCGTTTCCACACAGCGGGTGGGGCGTACATGGAACGAGCTGCCGGAGATAGCCAAGCCAGGTGCTACAACATTTAAAAGGCATTTTAAGGAATTTTAAGGAACTAATGAGATGGGTCATCTTGGTTGGCGAAGGGCCTTTTCAGTGCTGTACTACTCGTTGACTGAAAGCCTATACCAATTTAGATAATGAATGTCGTATTTAGATAGAGCACTCTGACAGTCTGCCACCCTGAATGCTGGTTACTGGGAAACAAGCAAACTTTGGTGCTCTTAGACCTTACAAAATACAAGAGAAAAAAGGATTTGCATTTACAGTAGCTTCCTACTGGATATTCTTAAAGTGCTCTACACCCAGTGAAGTGCCTTTGAAGCAGCAAATATGGTCTGTTTTAGTGTCTGCGACTGAATGATAAGCACGATACTAAAAGCTAATTATCACCAATAAAATTTCCCCATTATGCCGTGTACAGTGCAATAAGATACAACTTTCACCTGTTGAGGTGAGCACAGGTTCAGCCATGTTAACTAGCTTTCTATATACAGAGCTGCCAAGTTTTGTCAGAGCGTTTCAATATTCTAGTACCTGAAAATCAGCATTTTGCTGAGGAAATCAGGATTTTTACGCAGTGCCATTTTGCTGAAAAAAGTGTTTTTTTTTAATGTGCGCTCATACCCATGTAAGAGATCAAGAATGCATAACTTTGCTACCAATTGACATGTCTTATACACACCTTACTTGACAGTGCATTCACTGCCATCTCTTTGTATACTTCTGTTTGAACGTCTGCTTCCTGCTTTTAGCACCAGATGATGATGTGGAAGCCATTTTGGAAGCCTCCCTCTCTCATTATCCCTCCTTTCTCTCTTTCCCACCCCCTCCCTTCCTCTCACTCCCTCCCTCTCTCCGTCCCATTCCCTCGCTCCCACTCCCTCTCCTGTCTGTGACCAAAGCGTTATGTGTAAAGCCCATAACACTATGTGTGGCGGCAATAGCGTCCTAGCTGGGAGCGTTCTTTTTTAGAACCCATAGCGCTGTTCGTTTAAATTCCCACGTGTTAAACTGACAGCGCTGTTTAAACCTGGAGCGGGAACAGGCAGATCAAAGCTTACAAAAATAATCATCCTGATCTTGAAATTTAAAATACTAATCTGCTATAATTTTTAGAGGTGCAGGATGACTTTTTAATATCCTTGCATTTAAGCAACAAGATGAAACAGGAAGTCGGGCTGATTTTAAAAAAAAATCCGTATTTGACAAAGCAAATCCGTACATCCTTATTCTGATCGCATTTCCCTACAAAATACGGAATATCCTTACTACTTGGCAGCTCCGAATACAGTACATGCAACAAATATGGGGGGTGAGCAGAAGGGAAGAAAATAAAAATCACATTTTCCTACCTATTTTTATTCATTAAAATACATTATATACATTCATTTGATACAAGACGTGAAGCTGTAATCTCACAAAACACAACTGCTGGAATTCTGTTCAAAGTAAAACCCATGGCTGTATTTTATAAAGAATTCATTCTTACATATTTACACCCCAATATTTTTTTTTTTTTTAAATATAATTTCACTAGACTTATAAAAATAGATCAAGTAAAATTCAGTTATCACAGCACTAAGTAACAGGGAGACAACGCTGGCTTTAGAGGCTGGAAGGCTGCTGGATTGTTGGGGCAGCCTCTTGTGGCTTGCAGGCCTCATCAGCCCGTGAGTACATGAGGAACATCGTGACAGTGGCAAAGGTGGCCGCATTGACGGGGAAGGCTCGGAGGAGGGTGGAGGTGAGACCCCGTGCAAACACCTGCAGTCCCTCCTTCCTGTAGCTCTGCCGGACACAGTCCATGATGCCACTGTACTGGTTTACCCCTCCCACTCCGTCAGCCTGTAGACGGGACTTTATTACATCGACCGGGTAGGTGGATAGCCAGGACACAATCCCGGACATGCCACCGGAGAACAGGAGTTTAGGAATTATAAAGCTATCATCAAGTTCGCAGTTTAAGGCCCTGGTCAGACAATCGTACGTGAGGAAGTAAAAACCAAATCCAGGCAACTCTCGAACAATGGTGGTCACCATGCCCTTGTTGATTCCACGGATGCCGTGCTTTCTGTAGATTCTCACCAAGCAGTCCAGCGAATTCTTGTAGACTCTACTTTTGACCTGATATTCACCCATGCCTTGAAGTTGCATCCTAGTCTTTGCCAGCTCCATGGGGCAACAGATAACACACTGGATGCCCCCAGCTGCCGCCCCAGCCAGGAACTGGTTCAGAGGCGTATCCCGTCCCAAGTGACGCATTGCATTCCCTTGCACACCAAAGACGATGGCATTGATAAAGGTCAGACCCATCATTGGGGAGCCAATACCCTTGTAAAAACCCCAAACCTGCAGGAGAACATTAACAAATGTTTAACAAATGGGACAATCGGCAAGTTAATACACCTAGAAATTCTGCATTTGAACCCTGGATAATACCATTCAGCCTGCAATATTGGAAATGCACTCTTAAAAAACAACCAATACTTTCTAGCAAGGTACTTTGTATTTACTTTGCTCCAAGTGCCTCATGCTCTAATATGCCAATACAAATGCAGGAATGTTTTGGAACCTATCACACGGCTGCATTTGTTGCTTTAGCTCAAAAAGCCTCCGAAACAGTGTTGCCCCAGCAGTTTTTTTTTTAAATCTGAAATCCCAGGATTTAGACTTCTCTTTGAAAAAGTCAAATGTCAAAAGAAACAAATGATCAACGTTTGTTCAACAAATGATCACTTTTACATCAATGAGTGAATCAGTCGTCATTTGCCAATGCAATGTTATATCGGCATCTTTCCAAAAATGAAGAAGTCACCATGCAAGTACACTGCAGTGTTTAATAGCGCCAGAAACCTGGTACAATAACACGCACACGCTTTAATACAGCTAGTGCGTTTCCTTGTAGTGGACGAGTTAACAATAACCCTTGGTGGCGCAACGGTAGAGTTGCTGCCTTGCAGCGCCAGAGACCCAGGTTCGATCCCGACTACGGGTGTTGTCTGCACGTTTCATACGTTCTCCCCGCGACAGTGTGGGTTTTCTCCAGGTGCCCCGGTTTCCCTCCACACTCCAAAGACGTACAGGTTTGTAGGTTAATTGCCTTCAGTTTAAAAAAATTGTACATTGACCCTGGTGTGTAGGATAGTGCTAGTGTACTGGGTGATCACTGGTCGGCATGACCTTGGTGGGCCAAAGGGCCTGTATCTGTGTTGTATCCCTAAAGCCTAAACATTGGCTGCAACCCAGCAGGTGGCTCCAAGCATCAAAGAGGGACAAAAGGCATTTGGTTTAGTTTACTTTAGAGATACAGGCTGGAAACAGGCCCTTTGGCCCATCAAATCCACACTGACCATCATTCTATCCCACACACTCAGGACAATTTTACCAAAGCCACTAACCTACAAACACACTCATCTTCAGAATGAGGGCAGAAACCAGAGCACCCGGAGAAAATCCACACGGTCACAAGGAGAACATACAAACTCCGTACAGGCAGCAGCACCCGTAGTCAGGATCGAACCCGGGTTTCAGGCACCAAGGCAGCAACTCTGCTACTGTGCCTCTCAAGCCTACAGTACCTGTATTCCCAGGTGGTCTCCCATCCAAGTACTAACCAGGCCTGAGCCTGCTTAGCTTGTGAAAAATCAGGGATCCTTCATTGGTAACTGCCCCCCACCAGAACACAATGGAGAAAGTCAACAGGCACACAATTGAAAGGATGAGTGCCAATGCTACAATTTGCCTCTTGACACACCAGAAAAGTAACAGTCTCAACATAGCAGGTTGGAATTCTAATGCGAGTAACACTATCAGCTCCAGCTGCCAATACTCCAAGGGATGACAATAGTTGGCCACCAGTGTTGTATTAAGAAACGGGAATCCCACCCGTCTAGGATTACTCCTCCGCAAGCTCGCTTACACAAGCAACCCAACAGCCAATTCAATCAATGCAGAAACAAGGAACTGTAGATGCTGGTTTACCAAGGAAGGACACAGAGTGCTGGAGCAACTCAGGGGGTCAGGCAGCATCTCTGGAGAACATGGATAGGTGACGTTTCGGGTTGGGACTATTCTTCAGACTGATTGCTGGGGTGGGAGGAAAGAAAACTAGAAGAGTGAAGGTGCGGGCCAAAGTCAGGCGGGACATTTTGTTCAACCTTTTTATATTTCAATCTACTTTAATTGTACAAACCACTGAAAATGTCCAGCCTTCCCAAATGAAATCTCTCTTTGACTAGTCATTAATTTTACATTGGGCATCAATTCTTTTTTTCCTGGCCAACATTTCAACATTTCATCCTTTATAATATTGTCAGATCTCATTGAGTTTCATCTTCCACTTGTGGAGGTCCCAATCTTTATTTCACTATCTCATTTATTTTTAATGGCATAGCAAAAAAGATTGCACTTTATTTCCTGATGTGTTCCTATTTATTCTTGTACGTTTGGCTGCGTTGCCCGCTTGATGGATGGCATCAGTTGCTGGAAGCTGCTATGTAGTTATCCAAGCAGAAATCATTCACACATCGATGACCAACAATGGTTTCCTTGGATTCATCCCTTTCTCCCATGATGGGACCTACTATGTACAACTGTCTTCAATGCTTGCATCTCACAATGTGCCTCTTTTCACAACCTTTATCCAAGAATCTGCCCTGGGCTTAGGAGGGAGATAGATCAGCCATAATTGAATGGCAGGGTAGACTTGATGGGCCGAATGGCCTAATTCCACTACAATTCCTGCTGACTTTATGATCACACACACACGCGCGAAACATCACCTCAGTGTTCTCCAGAGATGCTGCATGACCCACCGAGTTACTCCGGCACTTTGGGTATTAATTTGTGCATTACCAGCATCTGTTGGTTAGTGGCGGAGCCTAACGGCAGCGGCTTGACTACTGTCGTCTGTCTTTTTTTATTTTTGTCTTGTTAAATGTATGTCTTTGAGTCAGTTTTTATTATTTTTTTTGCTGTGTATTTGTGGGGGGGGGGGGGGGGGGGGGGGGGGGGGAAACCGTTTTAAATCTCTTCCTTGTGCGGGAACCCGGAGGTCGTTGGGCCTAACATCGTGGAGCCAGCGGTAACCTCCGGCCGGGACTAACCTGAGGGCTCCAGTTGCAGAGCCTGCGGAACTGACATCGCGGGGCTGGCCAACTTCGGAGCGGGAAGAGCTGTGGTGGCGCGCGGCTGCGACCCGACTTTGGAGTTCGGAGGCACCGGCCGCAGACCCGGTGGACGGGAACATCGGGAGCTCGCAGGTCCCTGGTGGGAGACCGCTTTTCCGAGCTCCGCAACGGCGACTTCTCCCGCTGGAATCGCGGGTTTAAGGACATGGAGCCGGCTCCTAACATCGCCCGGCATGGCTTAAACGGCCTCAGGACTTACCATCGCCCGCCGGGGGCTTTAACATCGGAGCCCCAGTTTGCCTCGACACTGCAGTTGGACTGCTGGACCACGGGAGAAGGAACAAAGGGAAGAGATAAAGACTTTGCCTTCCATCACAGTGAGGAGATGTTGGAGACTCACTGTGATGGATGTTTATGTAAACTGTGTTAAGTGTGGGTCTTGGATTGTGTGTAAACTGTAGAAATGATATTAGGTTTGAATGACAATAAATTGCATTCTATTCTATTCTATCTGCAGTTCCTTGTATCCACATCCAAATTGAAACATTGGCTGTACTCTCATTTGTTCCAAGTGCTTAGCATGTCAATATGAATGCAAGTCATTTTTAGACATTGTGACAATCTGCCTGCATGCTCAACATGTCTATGAAAAGTAACACAGCACATCTGAAAGATAAATAGATTGGGAGATGTAAAGAGGTGGGAAAGGGAAGTGTAAGAGAATGTGAATGTGTGATTCAAATTGAAAGCATGCAGGTCTGCACTCGTTCACGCCAGTGGGAATGTGCAACGGATGTTAATACTGTGCCCAGAGCACTATGTGTGTCCCACATCCCAGGTGATGAATGGGCCAAGCCTATGGCACAGGACAGGAACAAGATCGATCGCTGATCTTGGTGCCAGTGAGAGGATCATTGTAAAGGTCTTATCGGTCAAGCCCAGCATCCAATGGGTCCAAGTTCACACAGAGAGTGGTGAATCTCTGGAACTCTCTGCCACATAAGGTAGTTGAGGCCAGATCATTGGCTATATTTAAGAGGGAGTTAGATGTGGCTAAAGGGATCAGGGGGTATGGAGAGAAGGCAGGTACAGGATACTGAGTTGGATGATCAGCCATGATCATATTGAATGGCGGTGCTGGCTCGAAGGGCCGAATGGCCTCCTCCTGCACCTATTTTCTATGTTTCTATGTTAAGTTAAAAGTGTGAACGTTTTGCTTCGAGCCGAGTTTAGAGATACAGCGTGGGAACAGGCCCTTTGGCCCATCGAGCCCATGCCAACCAGCGATCACCATACACTAGTTCTATCCTACCCAATAGGGACAATTGGCAGAAACCAATTAACCTACAAACCTGTCCATCTTTGGAGTGTGGGAGAAATCCCACACGGACACAGGGCAAATGTACAAACTCCGTACAGACGGCACCCGTGGCCAGGATTGATCCCGAGTTTCTGGCGCTACAAGGCAGCAACGTTACCGCACAGTTTCTGGACGATGACGCAACTGAACAATCTACCGGCTCCTCGCGCCCCGCACTTTCATCAGAAGACCGTCTGGCTAAGTGAAGTTCCAAAAGGTGTACCATGGCCCAATCTATGACATTTAACGAGCAAACAGGAAGAGGAAATCGGAACGGGTGTTCTGATGAAGGTTCGGGACACTTACAGATTCCTGTTTAAGAATAGACCGGAAGCAGTGTATAGTGCCGTGGTAACGAGGCTGATCAGAATTCTGTACTTGAAGTCGAACCTAGAAAACAAACACATGTTAAAAGGAGGACAGAGCAGGCTGGGCAGGGTTAACTGCAAGGCAATTAGTGCCACAGTGTAGACTAAAAGCGCAAATGCATTTGTGAAATGATATTTGGGTATGAGTAGCATTCATTTATCTCTACGTCTACGTCAAATATACATTAAGGTTTTAATTCTACAAAGTTTAAAGAAGAAATAAATACACACTAAACATGTTTTAACACTCCAGTTTTTGTTGAAAGCAACAGTCACTTGAATGTAGGTTAGAGTGGACAGAAGCAAGGAGATAACGTCACCTGTTCTGTACTTACTAGGTCTCCTGTGATGAGGCTTATCTCTCATCACAAAGTACACTTTTGCTGTTAATGTTGACAGCCCCTAGCTCAGAAAGTAGAAGTAGTTAAATGCAACAAATCACATATCACATGAAAACAGCATCACATGAAAATAAGGCAGCGCAGCAGTAGAATTGCTGCCTCGGCGCCAGATACCCGGGTTTCCATCCTGACCTCGGGTGCTGCCGGTGTGGTGTTTGCATGTTCTCCCTGTGACCACATGGGTGCTCCGGATTCCTCCCACATCCCAAAGTCGCACGTGCGGGTTTGTAGGTTAATTGGCCCTCTGTAAATTGTGTCGGCTGTGCATGCAGGTTATATGGCCCTCTCTGTAAATTGCTGCCAGTGTGTATGTAGGCAGCGGCTGTGAAGTGGGATAACACAGAGCTAGTGTGAACGGGTGATCAATGGACAGCATGAACTCAGTGGGCTGAAGGGCCTGTTCCCATGCTGCAATCTGTAAACTAAACTAAAGCAAGACTTCAAATATGACACGAATGCCTCAGCAACTGGGTTTAGAAGTTTTCACAGTTACATAGATATTTGGTGACCTGTTTACCTGCACTAACACTGGACCTGATCTTTGTCACTGAGCAAATAGAACTGATTAGATTTGCCTGAATAGCAATGTCAAAACAAATAGCGTTACATTTTTTTTTGGTGGTGGTGATGGTGAAAGGGAATGTAATGAAGTTCTTGACGTCCCACCTCAAGGGTCAAGAGTGTTCAATGGCCATAAGTGATGGAACAATTAAACTCACTTGCTGCAGCTTTACAGGCCCACAAACCAACAGTACAGAAAAATAATACCATCAATTAATAACCAGAATGCTAGGTTGCAAAATATTGCAAAGTTGCAGTACGTATGCAAACAAAGACGTTGTCCGTAGAAGACCATGGTTGCCCAGGTTAGTGTTGTGTAAAGATCCTATAGCTATAGGATCTTTGGTGTTGTGTATTCAATCTCGGTCTTAATCCTCTCTGGTTTCTCAGACATTATGGCCACGTGATGCAAGTGTTCCCGGCACCAATCAAAGATACAAGGTTAATTCCCGGGATGGCGGGACTGTCATATGCTGAGAGAATGGAGCAGCTGGGCTTGTACACTCTGGAGTTTAGGATGAGAGGATATCTCATTGAAACATATAAGATTTTTAAGGGTTTGGACACGCTAGAGGCAGGAAACATGTTCCCGATGTTGGGGGAGTCCAGAACCAGGAGTAAGGAGAATAAGGAGTAAGCTATTTAGAACGGAGACTTTTTCTCACAGAGAGTGGTGAGTCTATGGAATTCTCTGCCTCAGAGGGCAGTGGAGGCAGATTCTCTGGATGCTTTCAAGAGAGAGCTAGATAGGGCTTTTAAAAATAGCAGAGTCAGGGGATATGGGAAGGAGGCAGGAACGGGGTACTGATTGGGGATGATCAGCCGTGATCACATTGAATGGCGGTGCTGGCTCGAAGGGCCGAATGGCCTACTCCTGCACCTATTGTTTATTGTCAGTAGCAGAGAGTGGCAGACAGCAGGGAAATACCCACCCTTTATTCACGTTTGCCCTCTTGTGAGGAAACCCGTACTCTGCTCAGAGTATCTTCACAGTGCTGCAGCCAAGATAGACAACTGCAACATTGCAGCCAGCCCAATACTCAGTCTACCACAGACACAAAGTGCTGGAGTAACTCAGCGGCTCAGGCAGCATCTCTGGAGATAAGGAATAGGTGACGCTTTGGGTCGGAACCCATCCTATTCCTTTTCTCCCGCTGAGTTACTCCAGCATTGTGTCTATGTTCAATATAAACCAGCATCTGCAGTTCCGTCACCTTGATGTGTTCTGTCGACACACACACAACCATGTTATAGCGGGCACCTGTGCTTACAGTTGAACTGAACAGTTGTGTGTTTCTCCACACGAACCATTACAATCTTTGCCAAAATAGGCAAAGAGGAGAAACTCAACAGATCAGGCCACCTCTGACCCTGCATCAGGACAGAGTGTAAAGATAGACCATTTAAGGAGCTGTAGGGAGGTTGGGGCTGGAAACCAATAGAGAGAACTCTCAAACTCACCCCCCCCACTCTCACTTCTTTAAAATGGCCCAGACACTCACTCACGAAGAAGAGTCAATCGGAAATGCCGGCCAGACTGTCACCTCCAGTGATATACCAACTTCCTCCAGCACTTTGCTATTTGCTCCATATTCTACCATCTGTAGTTTATTGTGTTTCCTGCCACTCAAGGCTTTTGGTTTCTCTCTGTCCACCATCTTATTTCTTTACGCTAGTTTCCTTCTTCCATGGGTTCATTATAAATGTTGGTAGAACACAGGACTACACAACAGGGGAACAGGTCCTTTGGCCCACATTGTCTGTGTCAAACATGATCTCAAGAACATCTCTCATCTGTCCGCACATTACTGTGCATTCTCCGCTTATCCATGTGCCTATCCAAACACTTTTTAAACGCCATTAACTTACCTGCTTCAATATTCACCCCAGGCTGTTGCCTCTAGGCAACTCCGTGTTAATTTATTTAACATTTTAATTTTTTTAAACTAAGCTTGCCCCACACACTCATTTAAACTTTGCCCCTCTCACCTTAAACATAGAAACATAGAAAATAGGTGCAGGAGTAGGCCATTCGGCCCTTCGAGCCTGCACCGCCATTCAATATGATCATGTCATGGCTGATCATCCAACTCGGTATCCCATCCCTGCCTTCTCTCCATACCCCCTGATCCCTTTAGCCACAAGAGCCACATCTAACTCCCTCTTAAATATAGCCAATGAACTGACCTCAACTACCTTCTGTGGCAGAGAATTCCACAGATTCACCACTCTCTGGGTAAAAAATGATTTTCTCATCTCGGTCCTAAAAGACTTCCCTCTTATCTCTAGTGGGCCAACACTCTAGTGGGCCAACACTCCAAAGTCTATCGAGCTTTGCCCTGATTTTTCCATCCTGGGAAAAAGGTTCTGCCTGTCTACCCCATCTATGCATCTCATCATTTTATCTACTTCAAGCAGGTCTGCCCTCAACCTCCAGTGTTCCCCATCCAACAATCCAAGTCTGTCCAGCCTCTCACAAAAGCCAATGTCCCCGAATCCAGGCATCTTCCTGGTGAACCTCCTCTGCACCGTCTCCAAAGCCCCCTTCCTGCAATGGGTTGACCAGACCTACACGCAATTAGCCAAATGTGGCCTAACCAAAGCACTAGAGAGCTGTTGTAATCAACAGACATGACGTTTAGGTACACAATG
This sequence comes from Leucoraja erinaceus, assembly GCF_028641065.1. NCBI lineage: Eukaryota > Metazoa > Chordata > Chondrichthyes > Rajiformes > Rajidae > Leucoraja > Leucoraja erinaceus. The sequence goes on along the minus strand of NC_073385.1, from coordinate 68,704,308 downwards.
TACATTTGCACAGTCAAAGTGGACAAGCCAGTTTCTGAATCTTCAAGTAGTGTTCCAATTTGCACTCCAATTAATAGCTTGTACATCCAGTGGATTCAGCACTTGACACCACAGGGAAAATAGACTGAATGGCTCCATGGGTAGAATGGCCTAATTCTGCTCCTATGTCTTATGGTCATATTTTATTCTGGGAATCTCTAGTGGCCAACACTCCAAAGATAACATGCCCTTCCCTTTGTTTTGCTGTTTAAATAGTGTTGCTGGCGCCTCCGAGCTCAGCTGTAGCTCAGGTGATGATTTGTCCTCGATCTACTGAAAGCAAACAAACATGATGCAGACAACATCAGATCATCATGTTCTCAGCTTGTTTGGAACAGCCAGCAATCTGCCAATGCAAAGATCGCTGTCTGCACTGCTCTAATATCACTACGTTTCATGTCCAGAAATGTAAAGATGCAATTGAGGCTCCAAAATAATCATAATTCAATATTTCATGCTATTTTTAATTAACCTTATGAACTCAAATCTTCAGACATTAACATTTCTAGATGGGTAGGAAGAAACTGCAGATGCTGATTTACACCGAAGATAGACACAAAGTGCTGGAGTAACTCAGGCAGTATCTCTGGAGAAAAGGAATAGGTGATGTTTCAGGTCGGAACCCTTCTTCAGTCAGGAGAATCTTTAGATGGGTTGATTTCAGTAAAATTGGTTCAAAAATATTTCAACACAAGCAGTCCTTAATTTCAGCTGACCAGTCACAAACACAATCCATCGACACCAGCAAAAAAATTATTTGTTAAAGTAGATTAAAATGAGGAAATTGGATGATACCTTGAAGCAAGAATACACGGGCCTTTTGGAAAAAAGGTCAAGGTCTAGAAAATAAAATTGGACTGAGATAAATCAAGTACCGTCCCACATTCAGAGGTCAAAATCTGCCAGGAAGAGCAGTGACATGTTTAAATAACTAAAAGTAGATCTTAATCACGGGACCAATGAGATGATCATTACTTGGATGTGTTTGAATAAAAGGCTAACATTAACTTTACTATTACAATAGTTTGTATTGTTCAATGTTTACTTATGTTTGGTCGTAAAACTATCGGTTGTGAAGATTAGCGAACTATGAATAATAACGATAAATAAATAAGTCGTAAGTTTAGATGGATTGCTACGGACTCCGGACGCATTTAACCATATCAAGTAGTCCACGTGAAAAACTCACCTTGACAGTGTCAAAAGGATGCCCTACAAGTACACCAGCAACTCCTGCAACAAACAAATAGAAATACACATTTAGTTTTCACATGCAGTTGGATGGCTGAGCAAAAATGCAATTGCACCAATTCAATATGAATACCCACCCCGGCAACAATGATATTGACTCTGGTGAGTGTTGCAGAGCAGAGGGATATAGGGAGTGCAAGTATATAGTTTTTAAGAAGGAACTGCAGATGCTGGAAAATCGAAGGTACACAAAAATGCTGGAGAAACTCAGCGGGTGCAGCAGCATCTATGGAGCGAAGGAAATAGGCAACGTTTCGGGCCGAAACGTTGCCTATTTCCTTCGCTCCATAGGTGCTGCTGCACCCGCTGAGTTTCTCCAGCATTTTTGTGTTCCCGCGAGTATATAGTTGCCTGAAAGTGGCATTGCAGTTAGATGGGGCAAGCAGGGGATAGTTAGATAGCACGCAACAAATGTTTTTCACTGTACCTCGATACAAGTGGCAATAAACTAAACTAAGATACGATAGTGAGGAAAGCACTTTGGCCTTCATCAGTCAGAGTATTGGGAATGAAAGTGGTGCATTATATGTTGCAGTTGTACAAGACATTGGGACGTTTGCACTTGGTGTATTGTGTTCAGTTTCAGCGATAGGAATACGACGCAAATATTTACCTCTCCATATTCACCTCCTTTAGCAAGACCACCATCATCCCAATGCCAAGGGCCAACAAGGTAGACAACCACCAGTGGCTCTGGTGCCCACCACCCTACCATGATCTGACCTCCTAATCCGAGGAAAGACATTCTTGCCATAGAGGGAGTACAGAGAAGGTTCACCAGACTGATTTCTGGGATGTCAGGACTTTCATATGAAGAAAGACTGGATAGACTCGGCTTGTACTCGCTAGAATTTAGAAGATTGATGGGGGATCTTATAGAAACGTACAAAAAGTCTTAAGGGGTTGGACAGGCTAGATGCAGGAAGATTGTTCCCGATGTTGGGGAAGTCCAGAACAAGGGGTTTAAAGGTAAGGGGGAAGTATTTTAGGACCGAGATGAGAAAAACATTTTTCACACAGAGAGTGGTGAATCTGTGGAATTCTCTGCCACAGAAGGTGGTTGAGGCCACAGTTCATTGGCTATATTTAAGAGGGAGTTAGATGTGGCCCTTGTGACTAAAGTGATCAGGGGGTATGGAGAGAAGGCAGGTAAAGGATACTGAGTTGGATGATCAGCCATGATCATATTGAATGGCGGTGCAGTCTCGAAGGGCCGAATGGCCTACTCCTGCACCTATTTTCTATGTTTCTAGGAAGTACTTTGAGAGGCAGCTCATGGTGCACTATAGCTGCAGCCTCCACAATTCACCTACTGCTGGAATAGGTCTGCAGCAGATGACCACTCCCCATCCCGACACATCCCTGCAGCAGCTAGACTAGAGTCACCCACGTCAGACTCCAACTGATTGACCGCAGCTCCACCTTCTACACCATAACTCATACCAAACTCAAACCCCTGGACTAACGAGTCAGCACCCAACTCGGCAACTGGTTCCCCAACTTCCTGCCCCACAGGCAACAATCGGGAAGGTGGGGGCCACAGAGCATCAGTCCTTCACGATTCACAAGGCCAGCACCCTGCAAGGTTGCGTCCTCTGCCCCACACCACACAATCACGACCGTACAGCTCAACTCTGCACCAACTCCATTATACAAGGTAGCAGATTGCACCACCTTACTGAACCAGAGCCCAAACAATGATGAGAGGGAATAGAGGAAGGAGATCAAGAGCTTGGAAGCATGGCCTCAAGACAACAACCTCTCCCTGCCATGAAATGCCGGAGTAACTCAGCGGGACAGGACAGGCAGCATCCCTGGAGAGAAGGAACGGGTGACATTTCAGGTCGAGACCCTTCTTCAGACCGGAAACATCACCCGTTCCTACTCTCCAGAGATGCTGCCTGTCCCGCTGAGTTACTCCAGCATTTTGTGGTTTAAAGCAGCATCTGCTGTTCCTCCTAAAGGGCCTGTCCCACTTTCACAACTTTTTTTTTTTTTAAACTCGTTGACATTTTTCATCATGTTGAAAAAAAAACGCCCCGACCTACTTGATGCCACGAGTACCTACGACTAGCATCACGACCGACCTACGACCTTGTGACAGCCTTGCTGCGAGTACGAGTCGAGGGCAAACTCGGCAGAGGTCGTGAAACTGGGACAGGCCCTTTACACAACCTCTCCCTCAGTATCAGCAAGACGAAGGGAGCAGGTCATCGACTTCAGGAAGATGGGTGGCAAATACGTCGCAGTCAGCATCGATGGTGCTGAAGTGAAGATGCTCACGAGCTTCAGGTTTCTGGGTGTAAAATCCACCAACAATTTGTCCTGGTCCAACCCCATTGACACCACAGCCAAGAAACCTCATCAATGCACTCTCTACTCCCTCAGAAGGCTTAGGAAATGCAGTCTCCAGTGACACAAGTTCAAGTTCAAGTGAGTTTATTGTCATGTGTCCCTGTGTAGGACAATGAAATTCTTGTTTTGCTTCAGCACAACAGAATATTGTAGGCATGAATACAGAACAGATCAGTGTGTCCATATTCTCTGTTGCTGCTCCGGCACTCTGGAACACCCTGTCGTTGCACATCAGACAGGCCCCCTCACTGTCCATCTTCAAATCCAGTGTTAAAACACATTTGTACTCCCTGGCTTTTGACCATGCCTGAGGCTTTGCTTCTGTTTGTGGTGTTTTTGATGTTTCTTTATTTTACATGTCTTTTCCTACTATTTCTTTTGATTGTTATTATTGGTGTGTATTAACTTTTTTGTCAATGATTAGTGATGTACAGCACTTTGTTGCAGCTATGATTGTTTTTAAAGTGCTCTATAAATAAAATTATTATTATTATTATTATTATTATATACCAAATAATATATATACGCACACACACACACACACAAATAAACAGTTAAAGTGCAATGGGCTATTAATGATCAAGAGTTATGTTTGAGTTGAGTTTCATCGCCTGATGGCGGTGGGGAAGCAACTATTCCTGAACCTGAATGTTGCAGGTTTCAGGCTCCTGTACCTTCCACCTGAAGGCAGCGGGGAGATGAGTGTGTGGATCCTTGATGATACTTCCAGCCTTCGAGGCAGCGACTGCAATAGATCCCCTCGATGGTGGGGAGATGAGAGCTGATGATGGACCATAAAAAGCATCCTATCCAGATGGTGTAACAACTGCTCTGCCCAAGACCGCAAGAAATTACAGAGAGTTGTGGACACATCCCAAAGCACAAACCAGCAGCGCCTCCCATCCCTCATCCATCCAGCCATGGGGAAAACAGCAATCATAACCAAGGACCAGTCACACCCCAGCCACTCTCCCTTTCTCCCAGACAGGTTTGAAAGTTCTAAATTGGGGGCATGTACAACCAGATTCAAGAGCAGCTTTTTTTTCCCCTGCCGCGATTAACTGTGAATGAATCGTTCGTATGCAAGGACTGATTACCCAATCTTCCATAGAAACATAGAAATTAGGTGCAGGAGTACTCCATTCGGCCCTTCGAGCCTGCGCCGCCATTCAATATGATCATGGCTGATCATCCAACTCAGTATCCTGTACCTGCCTTCTCGCCATACCCCCTGATCCCCTTAGCCACAAGGGCCACATCTAACTCCCTCTTAAATATAGCCAATGAACTGGCCCCCAACTACCCTCTGTGGCAGAGAGTTCCAGAGATTCACCACTCTCTGTGTGAAAAAAGTTCTTCTCATCTCGGTTTTAAAGGATTTCCCCCTTATCCTTAAGCTGTGACCCCTTGTCCTGGACTTCCCTAACATCGGGAACAATCTTCCTGCATCTAGCCTGTCCAACCCCTTAAGAATTTTGTAAGTTTCTATAAGATCTACCAATCTACCAAGATTCCAATCTACCCTGTTGTGGCCCTTGCACTTTAAAACTCGACTCTCTAGGTAGCTGCAACACCACATTCTGCAGTGTTTTGCATTACAAAATGTACTTAATTACATAATTGGACAGGCAAATGGCAAACAAAGCACCACATTTTGGGTGTGCCAATTCAAAGGGAAAAACTAGAAATACCTACAGAACAGAAAACATGCCTCTGGCCAGCGTAGAAAGTCAAGGGTGTTTAATTGCCACTGATGAACAGAATAATGCATTTCTCACTTGCTTAATAGGCTCCAATGCAACAACACTTCATATTTCGCTTGGGCAGCTAACACCCCAGTTGTATGACTTTTGATTTCTCTAACTTCAAGTAACCTTTGCATTCCCTCTCTCTCCGTCCCTCCCCCACCCTTGTCGCCGGACTAGTTTCACTCGTTGTCACCTTCCCCGCAGCCAACAATGGGCCATTGTGTGCTCCACCTTTCCATGCTCATCATTGTTTTTTTGCATACCTTTCATTCATTTGTTCCATGTAACTTCTGTACACAGTGCCCTCCATAATGTTTGGGACAAAGACCCGTCATTTATTTATTTGCCTCTGCACTCCACAATTTGAGATTTGTAATAGAAAAAAAACCCACATGTGGTTAAAGTGCACATTGTCCGATTTTAATAAAGGGTTATTAACAATTTAATAATGGGGGGGGGGAACGGGGACTATGTATAAACACAGCTGTAATTTCTACATGGTGAAACCAAAATGTATAAAAATGGCCTTTAATAAAATCTGACAATGTGCACTTTAATGTGAACCACATGTGATTTTTTTCTATTACAAATCTCAAACTGTGGAGTACAGAGGCAAATAAATAAATGACGGGTCTTTGTCCCAAACATTATGGAGGGCACTGTATTTATCGCATCTCAGCTTTTGAGAGGACAGTTGCATTCCAACTAAGACTAACAATGAGATGTGGCCCTTGTGGCTAAAGGGATCAGGGGGTATGGAGCGAAGGCAGGTACAGGAGTGTTCAAGAAGGAACTGCAGATGCTGGAAGATCGAAGGTACACAAAAATGCTGGAGAAACTCAGCGGGTGCAGCAGCATCTATGGAGCGAAGGAAATAGGCGACGTTTCGGGCCAAAACCCTTCTTCAGACTGGGGGGGGGGGGGGGGGGGGGGGGAGAAGGAAGGAAAAAAGGAGGAGGAGGAGCCTGAGGACGGGGGGGGATGGGAGAGACAGCTCGAGGGTTAAGGAAGGGGAGGAGACAGCAAGGGCTAGCAAAACTGGGAGAATTCAACGTTCATGCCATCCGGACGCTAGCAGGTACTGGATACCGAGTTGGATGATCAGCCATGATCATATTGAATGGCGGTGCAGGCTCGAAGGGCCGAATGGCCTACTCCTGCACCTATTGTCTATGTTTCTATGTTTCTAAGACCCGGACCTGGTTCAACACCGACAAGCAGCCCTGGTTCACTGCAGAACTCAGACAGCTCCGACGGTCTAAAGAGGAGGCCTACAGGAGCGGGGATGGAGACCTCTACAGGCAGGCCAAGTACAAGCTGAGAAGAGGAATCAGAGCTGCCAAGGAAAGGTACTCTGAGAAGTTGAGGAGCAAGTTCTCAGCTAATGACTCTTCTTCAGTTTGGAAGGGCTTGCAAGAAATCACCAGCTACAAGAGGAAAGCCCCCCCGCTCTTTGGACAATCGCCAGCTGACCAACAACCTGAATGAGTTCTACTGCAGGTTTGACAAGCAGAAACGTAACCCTGGTACCCCCTCCTCCCCTCCCCAACAAACACAGCCAGACCCCAGTCTACAAAGAATAAACACTGCACTCTCTCCTCCTCATTCACCACTTCACACCTACTTCAAGCAAGATTCCAGTCTGAAAAGACTGGACCCTTTCCCACCGCAAGGCTCGGTGCTGGGACCGCAGCTATTCACAATATACATCAATGATTTGGATGAAGGGATTCATAGTAACATTAGCAAATTTTCAGATGACACAAAGCTGGGTGGCAGTGTGAACTGTGAGGAGGACGCTATGAGAATGCAGGGTGACTTGGACAGGTTGGGGGAGTGGGCAGATGCATGGCAGATGAAGTTTAAAGTGGATAAATGTGGGGTTATCCACTTTGGTATCAAAAACAGGAAAAGGCAGATTACTATCTAAATGTCGTCAAGTTCGGAAAAGGGGAAGTACAACGGGATCTGGGGGTCATTGTTCATCAGTCTATGAAAGTAAGCATGCAGGTACAGCAGGAAATGAAGAAAGTGAATGGCATGTTGACCTTTATAACAAGAGGAGTAGAGTATATGAGCAAAGTGGTACCCAAAAAGGCAGGGATTACTGGTCTTAATGACTACAGGCCTGTCGCATTGACCTCTGGAGTCATGAAGGCCCTTGAAAGGCTTGTGCTGGCCAAGCTGAAAAATATCACAAACCCCCTGCAGTTTGCATACTGGGCCAATAGATCTGTGGATGAGGCAGTCAACCTGGGCCGACACTTCATCCTCCATCACCTAGACCGCCAGGGGACCTATGCGAGGGTTTTGTTTGTTGATTTTAGCTCTGCATTCAACACCATTGTGCCAGAGCTACAACACTCCAAACTTTCCGAGTTGACTGTGCCTGAACCCCTCTGTCAGTGGATCATCAACTTCCTGACAGACAGGAAGCAGCATGTGAGGCTGGGAAAGCTCATCTCAGACCCGCAGACCCTCAGCATAGGAGCAGCGCAAGGCTGCTTACTCTCTCCTCTCCTTTACTCTCTCTACACTAACGACTGCACCTCTGTCAAGCTTCTCCAATTTGCAGACGACACAACCCTGATTGGACTGATCCAGGATGGGGAGGAATCTGCCCACAGACAGGAAATGTCACAGCTGGCGTCCTGGTGCCTTCGCAACAACATGGAGCTCAATGCTCTTAAGACAGTGGAATTGATTGTAGACTTTAGGAGAGCTCCCCCTCCGCTCACACCACTCACCATCAACAACACCACAGTCACATCTGTGTCTTTTAAGTTCCTGGGAACCATCATCTCCAAGGACCTTAAGTGGGGGGCTACCATCGACTCCACAGTCAAAAAGGCCCAACAGAGGATGTACTTCCTACGGCAGCTGAGGAAGCACAATCTGCCACAGGCAATGATGGTCCAATTCTACACGGCCATCGTAGAGTCTGTCCTCACCTTCTCCATCATGGTCTGGTTTGGCTCAGCCACCAAGCACGACACCTGGAGGCTGCAGCGAATTGTCCGATCAGCAGAGAAGGTTATTGGCTGCAACCTTCCCTCCATTGATGAACTGTACACTGCAAGGGCCAGGAAGTGAGCGGGTAAGATCATCTCTGACCCCTCTCACCCTGGCCACAAACTCTTTGAATCACTTCCCTCTGGAAGGCGACTCCGGACTGTCAAAGCTGCCACAGCTAGCCATAAAAACAGCTTTTATCCCGACGAGTAGTAGCTCTACTCAATAACCAGAAATCTGTAGCCTCCTTGTGCTCTGGTATTTTATTTAATTCACATATTTAATCAATAATGTTTTATTATTAATGTTTAATGTTTTATGTATCATTCTTAACTGTATCTTTACTTAACAGTAAAGGAGTGGTGAATCTCTGGAACTCTGCCACAGAGGGTAGTTGAGGCCAGTTCATTGGCTATATTTAAGAGGGAGTTAGATGTGGCCCTTGTGGCTAAGGGGATCAGAGGGTATGGAGAGAAGGCAGGTACGGGATACTGAGTTGGATGATCAGCCATGATCATATTGAATGGCGGTGCAGGCTCGAAGGGCCGAATAGCCTACTCCTGCACCTAATTTCTATGTTTCTATGTTTCTATATATCACTGTATGTCATGTTGTTACTTGTGGGCGGAGCACCAAGGCAAATTCCTTGTATGTCTCTACTTGGCCAATAAACTTATTCATTCACTTCCCTTTCCCCTGACTCTGTCTGAAGAAGGGTCTCAATCCGAAATGTCACCTATTCCTTTTCTCCAGAGATGCTGCCTGACCTGCTGAGCTACTCCAGCATTTTGTCTCTATCTTCAAGACATAAGCAAACATACAATAAATTAATAACCTAATGTAAGGTAACCATTAAAAAAAAAAAGAGCAGGCAAGTCATTGAAAGCCACATAGCAATAGCAAGGTCTAACAAAGCACTGGTATACAGTTCTTGGATTGAGAATGGTCATGGTGATGTTACATGACTTCAGGTCAGCTGAACACCAAGTACGGAACACATTTCTGATCTCTGTGCAACAAAGGACAATGCAAAAAAACATGATGATCTTGTACTGTGGAGATATAATTATCCCCAGAGTGGGCCATTAGTATTAGTTTGAGATACAGAGCAGGAACAGGCCCTTCGGCCCAGAGACTGCACCAACCAGCGATCCCCGCACATTAATACTATCTAATCTAATGTATCTAATAATATCTAATCTATCTAATACTTTCTAATCTAATACTGTCTGTGGAATTCTCTGCCTCAGAGGGCGGTGGAGGCAGGTTCTCTGGATACTTTCAATGGAGAGCTTTTAAAAATAGTGGGGTCAGGAGATATGGGGAGCAGGCAGGAACAGGGTACTGATTAGGGATGATCAGCAATGATCACATTGAATGGCAGTGCTGGCTCGAAGGGCCGAATGGCCTACTCCTGCACCTATTGTCTATCTAGGGACAATTCTAACATTTTAACCAGGCTGATTAACCAACAAACTCTACCGCTCGCCACTGTGCTTTTCTAGAAGGACTGAGACCATTTTAAAATTACAAAGTATGAATTAAGAGGGATGTAAAGATTGAATGACTCCTTGCACCTTAACCTGTGGGCATCACTTCCAAAGAGTGCACCAGGGACTATACTGGAAGCTGGACAATTTAATACTGGACATTTTTTTTTACATTTATCAAGGCAATTAACCTATAAACCTGTACGTCTTTGGAATGTGGGAGGAAACCGAAGATCTTGGAGAAAACCCACACAGGTCACGGTGAGAACGTACAAACTCCGTACAGACAGAGACAGCACCCGTAGGCAGGATCCAGTTCTCGATTTGAAAAAAAAAAAAAATCCTAGTCTATACAAGAGTTACTAATAACCCAAGAGGCAAATTAAAAGAGTGCCACACTAACAATTTAGTTTATTAATGTCACTTGTACTAAGGTACAGTGGAAAACGTTTTGTTGCGTGCTATCCAGTCAGCGGAAAGATTATTCACGACTACAATCAAACTGTCCACTGTGTACACATAAAAGAAAAAGATCAGAATGTTTAGTGGAAGATAAAGTTCAGTAAAGTCTGATTAAAGATGAACTGAAGGTCTGCAATGAGGTAGATGGTAGATCACGACTGCTCTCTAGTTGACGATAAGATGGTTCGGTTGCCTGATAACAGCCGGGAAGAAACTGTCCCTGAATCTGGAGATATGCTACACAGAATGCAGAAACGATTCACAGAAGGGTGGCATGGTGGTGCAGCAGCTGCTAGAGTTGTCGCCTTACAGCACCAGACACCCAGATTTCATCCCGACTCTGGGTGCTGTCAGTACAGACTTTGTATGTTCTCCGTGACTTGTGCGAGTTCTCTGGGATCTCCAGTTTCCTCCCACACTCCAAAGACGTACAGGTTTGTAGGTCAATTGGCTTGGTATAATTGTAAATGCCACCTCAGTGTGAAGGATAGCGCTAGTGTGTGGGGATTGGTGGGCCGAAAGCCCTGCTTCCGCACAGTTTCTCGAAACTAGATAGATGTTGTTGGGAGGTACACAGAATTGCTGGAGAAACTCAGCGGGTGCAGCAGCATCTATGGAGCGATGGAAATAGGCGACATTTGAAGAAGGTTTTCGGCCCGAAACGTCACCTATTTCCTTCGCTCCATAGATGCTGCTGCACCCGCTGAGTTTCTCCAGCACTTTTGTGTACCTTCGATCTTCCAGCATCTGCAGTTCATTCTTGAATACTAGATGTTGTTGGGAATGGTTGGCTTGAGTTATGAAGCAAGACTAAAGGTGTAACTGCTTTCCTGGAGCTAGAGAGGCCAAGGGGTGAGTTTATGGAGGTCTATAAAATGATGAGAGACATGGATAAGGTGGGTCATGGTGGGAATTTCTCCGGGGTGAGTGTCCAAAGATGAAGGGCACAAGTTGAGGCGAGGTGAAAGATAGATGTGGACCCAAGCGGCAGGTTTTAACACAGGGTGGTGGGTGTCCAGAATAAGTTGGCAGACAAAGTGGTAGCGATGGGTATAATCACAACATTTCGTGGATAGGAAACATTTAGAGGGATACGGACCAAATGTCAGGCAAATGAAACCCGCATCTTGCCCGGCATAGATGAATTGGGCGAAGGGCCTGTTTCCATGCTGTACAACTTTATAACTAGAGATTCAAGTAGACTCCAGCAGAGGCTCAAACATTAATTTCTACAAACATTCATTCAGAGGTCATGTGCTAGACAATAGGTGCAGGAGTAGGCCATTTGGCCCTTCGAGCCAGTACCGCCATTTAAGGTGATCATGGCTGATCATCCCCAATCAGTACCCCATTTCTGCCTCCTCCCCATATCCCCTGACTCGGCTATTTTTAAGAGCCCTATCTAGCTCTCTTTTGAAAGCATCCAGAGAACTGGCCTCCACCGCCCTCCGAGGCAGAGAATTCCACAGACTCATCACTCTCTGTGAGAAAATGTGTTTCCTCGTCTCCGTTCTAAACGGCTTACTCCTTATTCTTAAACTGTGGCCCCTGGTTCTGGACTCCCCCAACATCGGGAACATGTTACCTGCCTCTAGCGTGTCCAAGCCCTTAACAATCTTATATCTTTCAATGAGATCCCCTGTCATCCTTCTAAACTCCAGAGTGTACAAGCCCAGCCGCTCCATTCTCTCAGCATATGACAGTCCCGCCATCCCGGGAATTAACCTTGTAAACCTACATTGCACTCCCTCAATAGCAAGAATGTCCTTCCTCAAATTAGAGGACCAAAACTGCACACAATACTCCAGGTGTGGTCTCACTGAGGCTCTGTACAACTGCAGAAGGACCTCTTTGCTCCTATATTCGATTCCTCGTGTTATAAAGACCAACATGCCATTCGCTTTCTTCACTGCCTGCTGTACCATGTCAGCCAAATGAAACCAGGGTTTCTTGCCCGGCATAGACGAATTGGGCGAAGGGCCTGTTTCCATGCTGTACAACTTTATAACTAGAGATTCAAGTTGACACCAGCAGAGGCTCAAACATTAATTTCTAGAAACTTTCATTCAGAGGTCATGTGCTAGACTTGTGAATCTAGGTTTTCCCTTTTGTATTCCATCTTGATAAATGGGAAAAATTGTTTACGTTCCATATTTTACACCAAAATCACAATGCAATTCCAGACAGAAAGATCAGGTTTTACTAAATCCCTTGGCCTGGCTAAAAGTAAGTTCTTAGAAACATCGAACAATAGGTGCAGGAGTAAGCAGTTCAATACGATCATGGCCGATCTAAAATCAGTACCCCATTCCTGCTTTTCCCCCCATATCCCTCGACTCTTTTAGCCCCAAGAGCCAATTCTAACTCTCTTGAAAACATCCAATGAATTGGCCTCCGCTGCCTTCTGGAGCAGAAAATTCCACAGATTCACAATTGTCTGGGTGATCTTTTAGTTTTAGAGATACAGCGTGGAACCAGGCCCTTCGGCCCACTGAGTCCGCACATTAGCACTATCCTACACACCAGGGACAATTTACATTTATGCCAAGCCAATAAACCTACAAACCTGTACGTCTTTGGAGTGTGGGAGGAAACCAAAGATCTCGGAGAAAACCCACGCAGTCACAGGGAGAACGTGCAAACTCCGTACAGACAGCACCTTTAGTCGGGATTGAACCCGGGTCTCTGATGCTGCAAGGCAGCAACTCTACCGCTGTGCCACAATGTCGCCCACAAAAACTGGTAAATTCATTATACCATAGTTTTTCACTTGAGATACAGCATGGAAACCTCAACACCCATTCACACTGGTTCTATGTTATCCTAGTTTCCCATCCACTCCCTCCACACTGGGGGCAATTTAGAGGTGCAGGATTGAAGGGAAAGTGGGTTTTTATTTTAAACAGCGTGGAAACAGGCCCTCGGCCCACCACGTCCAGCAATCAACCCGTACACCAACAATCTGACACACCAGGGACAATTTACAGAAGCCAATTCACCCATAACACTACACATCTTTGGAAAATGGGAGGAAACTGGAGCACCCGGAGAAAACCTACACGGTCACAGGGAGAATGTGCAAACTCCACAGAGACAGCACCGGAAGGCAGGATTGAACGCGGGTCTCTGATGCTGTGATGCAGTGGCTCTAACAGCTGCACCACCTCAGATAGGGCAACAAAACTTGGCAAAATGCCTTGGATTTGTCCCTTCCCCCCCCCTATGTAGAATAGAATAATAAATGTACATAAATAAAAGGTTGACAACAAGCTGATCACCGTGCCTCAACAGGTCTCATGGTTGGTTATTCACCCCGCCTGCAACTGGTTTGCTCATTTTCCCACTTCTGTTATTGACTTGTGTGTCCAAGAAGCAAATGCCTCTTTGCACAGACAACGCCTTGCTTGCCCTCTGACTGCGTGCTGCATTTTTCTCCATGTCAGGTGATATGCAATTTACGTTTAGATGCAGGTTTATTCTTGACAAGTGAAACCGCACCTCACTTGGCCAGGCCGACTCTCCCACGCCGCCCGTCAACAGGTTTAATTTAGTCGTTTAGAGTTACAGCGCAGAAACAGGCCCTTCGGCCCACCGAGTCCGTGCCGACCAGCGATCCCCGTACACTAACACTATCCTACACACACACACTAGAGACAATTTTACATTCATACCAAGCCAATTAACCTACAAACAAGCAAGTCTTTGGAGTGTGGGAGGAAACCGAAAATCTTGGAGGTCATGGGGAGAACGTACAAACCCCGTACAGACAGCACCCGCAGTCGGGATCGAACCCAAGTCTCTGCCGCTGTACGGCAGTAGCTCTGCCTCTGCTCCACCGTGCCCCTCCAAATCTTTGCAGCCAAGTTAAGAACTCTACATTAATAAAAACTCTGATTAAATGTTTGAAAGATGGCACCAAAACATGGAGACTCTTGGATACTGTCTCAGTGTATTATTCCCGTACACTAGTACTTTACCAAGATTATGCATCAGTCATACTTTTACTGAACTTTTTTTTTTTTTTTTTTTTTTTTTTTTTTGTTTATTTTATTAGAAGTTAATACAGCACAAAACAGTAGAGTGGCACCTAATTTTAGGTGCCAACTATGTAATACCGTAATCCATTCTATGTACAACCTCTAGTTTTATGTTATAAGAAAGAAGTAAGCAGAACAAGAAAAAGAAAGCAACAGAAAGGGGAAAAGTGGAAAAATAGATGGTAGAGAGTAGAAAAACGTGAAGTGTGTATATAAAAAATAAAAAAAGGAAGAGAGAAAGAGGAAAGTAGAAATAGAAGAGAAGGCCCCTTAAAAGAGAATTTTTCAAATCTGTATTCGGAGATGTAGCTCTATCCGCGTCATGAACTGAAATCGGCAATCCTTACGGCACCGCTGCATCACTTTTACTGAACTTTATGCAAATAAATGAATTGTGCATTTGCTCTGTACATGTGACAAAGTGCCATTGATTGATTAATCAAACTATTAATTGAGGTATCTTTGTTTTGCACGACTTTCAATCAAACTAGATAATACCATGGTGATCTCTTCGCATAGCATGGAAACCTGCCCATCGAGTCCATGCCAACAATCCATCATCAGTTCACACTGGTTCCATGTTATCCTACTTTCTCATCCACTCCCTCCCCAGAAGGCAATCTAGATCAATATTTCATCTGGTCTTCAGCTAACCTAGCTCTCATTAACTAGACTGGATAGACTCGGCTTGTACTCGCTAGAATTTAGAAGATTGAGGGGGGATTTTATAGAAACGTACAAAATTCTTAAGGGGTTGGACAGGCTAGATGCAGGAAGATTGTTCCCGGTGTTGGGGAAGACCAGGATAAGGGGTCACAGTTTAAGGATAAAGGGGAAATCCTTTAGAACCGAGATGAGAAAAACATTTTTCACACAGAGAGTGGCGAATCTGTGGAATTCTCTGCCACAGAAGGTAGTTGAGGCCAGTTCATTGGCTATATTTAAGAGGGAGTTAGATGTGGCCCTTGTGGCTAAAGGGATCAGGGGGTATGGAGAGAAGGCAGGTACAGGATACTGAGTTGGATGATCAGCCATGATCATATTGAATGGCGGTGCAGGCTCGAAGGGCCGAACGGCCTACTCCTGCACCTATTCTCTATGTTTCTAATATAAATGCAGGTTTCTGTTGTCCCCTATAAATTGTGTCATGAATTTTCCTATACCCAAAATAAAAATAACCAGCCGGTACCTAATCTTAATTCATCTAAACTTTCATCTTAATTAAGTATATAACAACAATAAATCTGAAGCTAAACCAGTAGAATGCATTTCGAGACTTTGTAATAAACTATTGTCTACTTTGTTAATGATTGCACTTTAAAAATGATTTGTTTTTAACCCTCTATCTTCTGCTCTCTACCTGGTTGTGGTGGTTCTGGGTGTGTTCAATGGTCTCGGCCTCTGAGCTGTGGCGAGGCAGCGACCACCCGCGGAGTTTGAACCGTCGCCTCGGCGCAGAGGGAGAACAAAGAGGGAAGCGCCAGAGACTTTAAGATTTTGCCTTCCACCACAGTGAGGAGGTGTTTGGTGAACTCACTGTGGTGGATGTTAAATTAGTGTTGACTATGTGTTTTGTCTTTTTTTTTTTAATTATATGTATGACTGCAGGGAAACAGAATTTTGTTCAGACCGAAAGGTCTGAATGACAATAAACGAATCTAATAAAAAAAATGAATTAGCAATAGATCGGCTCCTCCGAACGGCGGCGCTGAATGGCACTATTCCGCGTCCCAAATGCACGTGGGTTTGTAAGTTCATTGGCTTCTGCAAATTGCCCCGAGAGTATGGGGAGTGGGATAATATAGAACTAGTGCGAACAGGTGATGAATGGTCAGTATGGACTCGGTGGGCCAAAGGGTCATCTTCCAATCAATCTAACCTTGCAGCTCAGTCTCACATTGCTGGCCGTTTTATTCACTTGGATGGTTTTTAAATCAGGGAAACCTCTCACCCATGTTATACATGCAAAAGGCCAAGATAGGAATCTGTACCATTAACTTTGAAACGAAGGGCACAAGTTGGCACCAGAACGTGGCCACTGTGCACTACCTTGGTCTACTATTCTTACACTACAGTCATCGCACTTAGCTACGACGTGTTTATCCATAGTATCATCTTACAGGCTTTTATGCAAAAACTAAATTTCATGTGAAAATGAAGGGCTGGACAGAGGCACAGCGGTAGAGTTGCTGCCTTACAGCTCTTGCAGTGCCAGAGACCACCGTTCGATCCCGACTAAGGGGCGCTGTTTGTACGCTTTTCCCGTGATGGCGTGGGTTTTCTCCGAGATCTTCAGTTTCCACCCACACTCCAAAGACGTAGAAATTTATAGGTTAATTGGTTTGGCATAAGTGTAAATTGTCCCTAGTGTGTGTGTGTGTGTGTGTGTTGGGTAGTGTTAATGTGCGGGGATCGCTGGTCCGTGCCGACTCGGTGGGCTGAAGGGTCCAGTTTCCGCTCTGTGCCTCTAAACTAAACCAAGTGTCATTGAATGAAGTATCATTGGTTTTAAACCTGCAACACAATTCACAGCAGTCATCTCTTTCGCAGTCACACAGACCTTGTACACTGGCAGTGCAGGACCAGAAGTGACTGATGAGGCCAACATGGGAATCCTCAACCTCCAGCACAGGGGAGCAAGGTGTCATCCCCGCCAGCTTGATCACCAAACTCAGTGGACTTGGCATCTCCACCTCCCTCTGCAACTGGACATTGGACTTCCTCACTAACAGACCACAGTCTGTTAGGGTCAACAACCTCACCTCCTCCACTATAACACTGAACACCGGCGTGCCACAGGGCTGTGTGCTCAGCACTCTCCTCTACTCCCTCTTCACTCACGACTGCATCCCAAAGTACGGATCCAACGCCATTATTAAGTTTGCTGACGATACCACGGTAGTAGGACTGATCAGCGACAACGATGAGTCAGCCTACAGGGAGGAGGTCCAGCACCTGACAACCTGGTGTGCCAACAATAACCTCGTCCTCAACTCCAAGAAGACGAAGGAGATTATTGTTGACTTCAGGCAGACCAGAGGAGGCAGTCATACCCCCATCCATATAAACGGGACTGAGGTGGAGCGCATCTCCAGCTATAAATTCCTCGGAGTACATATCTCGGAGGATCTGTCCTGGTCCCTCAACACCTCCAAGCTGATCAAAAAGGCACAGCAGCGCCTTTACTTCCTGAGGAGGCTCAAGAAAGCCCACCTGTCCCCCCGGATCCTGACCAACTTTTACCGCTGTACCAGAGAGAGTATCCTGACCACCTGCTTCACGGTATGGTACAGCAGTTGCACCGTAGCGGACAGGAAGGCACTACAATGGGTGGTGAAAACCGCTCAGTACATCATCGGTGCCCCGCTCCCTGCCATGGATGCCCTCCACCAAAAACGGTGTCTGAGACGGGCCGGGAAGATCATCAAAGACCCCTCCCACCCCAACCATGGACTGTTTGCCCTCCTCCCATCAGGGAGGCGGTACAGGAGCCTCAGGTCTCATACTAGTAGGATGAGGAACAGCTTCTACAACAACACTATCACATTGCTGAACTCGGAGTCCCGACGATAGATTTCTCCAGTCTCTCCGTCCACATTGTTTGATTATTCTGTATCTTCTCTCTTCTATTTTTTTTTTCATTTCTTTATGCACAACTACTACGGACTGACGCAAAACTGCATTTCGTTGTACTCATACTTGTATTTGTGCGATGACATTAAAGTTGAATTGAATTGAATTGTACCTCCTTCACTACCCCTCAATGAACAAGTCAAGTCAAGTCAAGTCAGTCACATACACATACGAGATGTGCAGTGAAATGAAAGTGAGAATGCTCGCGGACTTTTGTGCAAAAAGACAAACAACCTATAAACACAATCATAACACACATATACCTTTACATAATAAATAATGGAAGGAAAAACGTTCAGTAGAGTTGGTCCCTGGTGAGATAGGCATTTACAGTCCGAATGGCCTCTGGGAACAAACTCCTTCTCAACCACTCTGTTCTCACTGCATGGCAACGGAGGCGTTTGCCCGACCGTAGCAGCTGGAACAGTCCGTTGCAGGGGTGGAAGGGGTCTCTCATGATATTGTTGGCTCTGGAGTTGCACCTCCTGATGTATAGTTCCTGCAGGGGGGCGAGTGAAGTTCCCATAGTGCGTTCGGCCGAACGCACTACTCTCTGCAGAGCCTTCTTGTCCTGGGCAGAGCAATTCCCAAACCAGATGGTAATATTTCCGGACAAGATGCTTTCCACCGCCGCTGCGTAGAAGCACTGGAGGATCCTCGGAGACACTCTGAATTTCCTCAATTGCCTGAGGTGGTAAAGGCGCTGCCTTGCCTTACTCACGAGTGCTGAGGCGTGTGATGTCCATGTCATATCCTCAGAGATGTGGACTCCCTGATATTTAAAACAGTTCACCCTATCCACAGTATCCCCATTTATCCTCAATGGAGTGTACGTCCTCGGATGATGTGCCCTCCTAAAGTTCATGATCAGCTCCTTCGTTTTTTTGATGTTCAAGAGGAGGCTGTTATCCTGGCACCAGAGTGCTAGATCAGCCACCTCCTCCCGGTAGGCCCTCTCATCGTTGTCTGAGATCAGGCCCACCACCACAGTGTCATCAGCAAACAAGGTCAAACAATGGGGTGCAGCCACATCACCAAATGCGTGCGGCCACCAGCAATACCAGGGGCAGCATCATCTGCACTTGCTCACCCCATGTTGGACACACCTTGGCTCTTGAACCAAGGGGAGGAGCACAGACATTAGCTGGAGCACTTCCCAATTGTCCCAGACTGCCTTCAAGCTTTTCTCCGGGTGGAGACAAGACGCAGTATTGCTGCAACAAAAAACAACAGATTACGTGGATGCAACAGACGGGTTTATGATGCTGCTTTACCAAGAAAGACAAAGTGCTGGAGTCATTCAGCAGGTCAGGCATCATCGCTGGAGAACATGGTCAGACGACATTTTAGGTCGGGACCTTCAGATGATTAAGTGCTGGGGCAATGATCAAAGTGGATAGATCGGGCACATGGTGGCTGATTAGGAAAAGGGGAGATGCAACAAGACCTGGGTGTCATGGTACACCAGTCATTGAAAGTAGGCATGCAGGTGCAGCAGGCTGTGAAAAAAGCGAATGGTATGTCAGCATTCATAGCAAAAGGATTTCAGTATAGGGGCAGGGAGGTTCTACTGCAGTTGTACAGGATCTTGGTGAAACCACACCTGGAGTGTTGCGTACAGTTTTGGTCTCCTAATCTGTGGAAAGACATTATTGCCTTAGAGGGAGTACAGAGAAGGTTCACCAGACTGATTCCTGGGATGTCAGGACTTTCATATGAAGAAAGACTGGATAGGCTCAGCTTGTACTAGAATCTAGAAGATTGAGTGGGGAATCTTTTAGAAACTTACAAAATTCTTAAGGGGTTGGTGCAGGAAGATCGGGGCTAGATGCAGGAAGATTGTTCCCGATGTTGGGGAAGTCCAGAACTAGGGATCACAGTTTAAGGATAAGGGGGAAATCTTTTAGGACCGAGATGAGAAAAATAAAAATTTTTCACACAGAGAGTGGTGAATCTGTGGAATTCTCTGCCACGGAAGGTAGTTGAGGCCAGTTCATTGGCTATATTTAAGAGGGAATTAGATGTGGCCCTTGTGGCTAAGGGGATCAGGGAGTATGGAGAGAAGGCAGGTACAGGATACCGAGTTGGATGATCAGCCATGATCATATTGAATGGCGGTGCAGACTCGAAGGGTCGAATGGCCTACTCCTGCACCTATTTTCTATGTCTATTCATGTGGTGTACTCACATAGCGATGAGAAATGCTTGGTGCCATCCTAAATCATCTTTCTCCTGTATCAATGCCAGGAAACAGACAAACTCCAAGATGTTTCATAAACACAGGTTTTGCTTTGTCATTGTGTGACAGCAAATGGAGAGAGATTCCCTGCCAATAACAGAGTGATTTTTACATCTCACTATATTTGGTACAAGTATATTTGGACTGGCAACGACACAATCGCTGTACATTAATTAATTCATTGTTGCCACGTCTCCATTTAATGAAAGATTGCGCCAATGTATTCTCATTCTACATCAAAGCCACCCAGCAAGTCTACTGGTAATATATTTTAGCCTAGGGCTCTTAACTAAAATCACAATCACAATAATGTTTTGCAACATACGAGGAATTTCATTTGTCAAGTGAGTCATACAAATAGAAAGCAATGGAACACACAAAACACATTTTAACATAAACATCCACCAGAGTGACACCTCCATATTCCTCACTGTGATGGAAGGTGAAAACGTTCAAATCTCTTCCCTTCTTAGCTCTCCCATGGTCAGGGGCCTCAAGCCCCCCGTTGACGGGACGATCTTGACTCCCGTAGTCGGCGCCGTTTGGGCCCTCCGCATCGGGGCGTTCAGATCCTGCTCCTGCATCGGGGGGGGATGTCAGCTCCCACGCGTCAGTGATCGGACCTCGCGTCAGGGCTGGTCGAGCCTCTGCATCGTTGGAGCTCCCGACTCGGCCTCTCCCGAGACTGCTAGCTCTCGATGGTAATCCGTAGGCTGCAGTTGGAGCGATCCCAGACAAGGGATCAACTCCGATGTTAAGTGCCCCATGGTGGGGCCCAAGGACAGTCCGGGGAAGCCTCCAGCTCCATCGATGGTAGGCCGCAGAGCAACCGGAGATGTGACCCGGAAACATCGCACCTCCAGCAAGGTAAGAAACTGAAAAAACGTTTCCCCCTCCCCCCACATAAAGCAAACCAGAGAACATTTACACAAACTTTTTAAACGCACTAAAAATTAAAAAAGACAAACAGACTGTTGGTGGGGCTGCCAATCGTGCGGTGTCCCTGGTGGCGTACAATGCGCAGCCTCTTTACTGATTAAAGAGTGATGAATTACACAAGTCAAAGCAATAGTCTTGGACATTGTGGCCCACCCTTTATGATAGTAAAGAATAATAATGCCTATTTACACCATATTGCATGTGCGGGACATTAACAATATTTCACTTCAACATACCTGGCACATCTTAAATGATCCAAATTATTTATTTAACTATTGAAACAACTAGCTAATGAATTACTGGTTATGGGTAGATGTCATGGAAACACATGTAAAATATTCAAATGGCAAACTGCAACAAGTAACATCTAGAAAACATTTTATTGTGATGTGGTTTGGGAACATCAAAGACCACAAGAAATCGCAGAGTTGTGGACGCAGCCCAGACCATCACACAAACCAACCTCCCTTCCATTGACTCTATTTATACCTCACGCTACCTCAGCAAGGCTAGCGGCTTAATCCAGGGGTAGCCTCACTCCCTCTTCTCCTCTCCCATCATGCAGGAGGTACAGGCTTGTGAAAATGCACCACCAGATTCAGGGACAGTTTCTTCTCAGCTGTTATCAGGCAACTGAAACATCCTACCAACAACTGGAGAACAGTCCCGAAATACTATCTACCTAACCAGCAGTCGTCCGTTTAATTCGCTTTTTTAAAGTTTTTAGTTAGTCCTGTGTCTCGTCCGTTTGGAGAAATGGACTTTTTAATGTGGGGGGTAGGGGGCAATTTTGTTTCTAGGTCCCTACCTGGTCGGTGAGGCAGCTTTTTCTCCGGGCTGCCCGTCGACCCGTCCTTGCGGCCTACCAGCGGGCGTGGAGCGCTGTTTCCTGGCGGGGACCGCCCAGCACCTCGGCCTCGTTGGCGGCACAGCGCTGGAGCGCTATCGTGGAGCGGAGCGGGCGATGCCTTGCCTGGGTCGCCGCGCTGGATCTACGCACTCGAGTTCCGGTGAGCTGAGACCGCCGAGTTCAACAGCTGCAGGTCTGCGGAGCGGGCGGCGCCGATTTCAACATCGGGAGCCTGGGAGCTCCAAACCGGCGCGGCCTTGTCGGCTTCGGAAGCCACGGTCCCCAGTCAGGAAGTGGCCGTTCCAGGTGGCCCAGCCGCTGAGAGGACTCTCCCGACGCCGAGGCAACACCACCCGGTGAGAACGGCCAGGAACATCGGGCCTTCGTAGAGGCAATTGCAGTGGTCTCAATAGGCCTGACTTTGGGTGAACTTCGGGCTGGGGACTGGACATTGTGCCTTCCCCCACAGTGGTAACCATTGTGGGGGGATGATTTTGTTGTCTGTATGGTAATCCTGTTAGTCTTTGTCCAAGATGACTGCCGTGAAGTGAAAGTGGACGCTGGCGCGCTTTAGCTGCCGCTGCTCTCTCTTCACATTGTGTTTTTGATTTTTTGTTTTTGGACTGAATTCTGTTTTTAATTTGTGTTTCTGTGATGTCTTTATTATTTATTTTATTCTGATTATATGTTTTTTATTCCTGTTAACCTATGTAAGGTGTCCTTGAGATGTCTGAAAGGCGCCCAAAAATAAAATGTATTATTATTATTATTATTCATTGTTTAAAACTCAAATCACAATTCATGCCCGCTCATTATGCCTGCTACATATTAGCCAAAAGAGTTCTGCCGAATTTAATTCAACAATTTGATGCCCATTGCACCAATTATAGGGATTCTCCCTCACTTAACACATGAAATTCCTCACGATTCAGAGATTAATGGAGTTATGTAGCATGGTGGTTTTTGACACCCAGTTTGGTCTAGGCACACCAACCAAGATGCCTGGCTAAGCGTTTCCCCATTTGGCTCACATCCCTCTAACCTTTTCATTCCGTGTGCCTGTCCAAAACCATTTCAATGGGTGTAATCTTATCTGCTTTCCTGTATCTGTACACTATGTACAGCTTGATTGTAATCATGTATAGTCTTTCGGCTGACTGGATAGCATGCAACAAAAAAGCTTTTTACTGTCCCTTGGTACAGGTGACAATAATGAACTAAAGCCAAAACTAAAGTCAACTTGTTCCTTATGCCCACCCCTCCTCCCCCCGAGCCACACTTTAAATCTTTCCCCTTTAATCTTAAACCCAAGGGCCTGTCCCACTTTCCCGAGTTACTCACAAATTCCCCCGAGTTTTCCCTTGATTCAAACTCGGAGAATGTCCGTAGCGAGTCTGTAGGAGTCCGTAGATATATCGTAACGGATCGTTATGCCAGCTGTAGGTACTCGTGGCATCAGGTAAGTCGGGACATTTTTTCCAGCACGACAAAAAAAGTCCACGAGTAAAAAGATAGTCGGGAGGAGGAGTTCATAGACCACAAAAATCTTTTTTTTTTTTTTTTTAAAGTAAAAGGTCCTTTCAACTCGGCAGAGGACTCGGGAAAGTGGGACAGGCTTATACGCTCTGTAGTTTTAGACTCCCCAACCATTCCCCTTATCTATGTCCCAAGTGATTGTCTCAATCTCCACTACTGGAGGTTTGGTACGACATCTTAGTTCATTCTCCCACACAAGTCACGGAAGCACCGAGGCATCCGACCACACCACCATTCAGCCCAATGACATCGCTTGCTAAAAATAAACTCAAATATTTTGAGGGGTAAAGACACGTAATAAATTTAATGGGAATTTTTTTAATTGATTTATGCCATCAGCAGATCAAAGTTTTACATGGGGAATAGTGAATGTTCATAAATACAAGAATCTGGAATCCCTTCAGCTGAAAAGACAGACAACACAAAATTCATCCACGCTTACACTAAACGTGGATATTTAGTGACAGCTGCACAGTACGGCATTTCTGAAACCCAATTCCGTTGTAATCGATGCAGTGGTTCCATACATACGGCCACAACTGACAGCGAATGCTGAAGAGATCAGTGGGAAAGGAAAGACAACTCTAAGCGAAAACAAAAAAAAGCCATGAATTCATCTTGCAATTCATCCGAGGTTATGTGGTTTTGTTTTAAAATGCATTCCTTTGACCTCTAGTTTGAACTACTCCAAATCAGAATAGCGAACTATATCCGTGGATTCTATAACCATTCCGTTATGATCCTCAAAACCAGGGTGGCATAGTGGTAGGGTTGATGCCTTACAGCGCCAATTGTCCCTAGTGTGTGTAGGATAGTATTAATGTGCGGGGATCGTTGGTCGGCGCGGATCCGGTGGGCTGAAGGGCCTGTTCCCGCGCTGCATCTCCAAACTAAAACTGATTTGTTGTCACATACACCGAAACAATTAAATTCTTGCCAGTAGCAGCACAAGAGGTCTATAAACACAGGCAAACAAAAATATTCAATAAATACAAACCAAATGATCAACAATATTTTAGATGCTTCCGTCCTTTTAGTAACATTCTATACTCCTATTCTTACATTTTGTACCACATGCACTAGAAATAAATTGAGAGATCAGGACAGTGTAGGTCTATTCCTCACCTGCCACGTACCTCCCGAAATCCCTGTTGTAGGATCTCTTGTCTCTCTCTTTACCCCCACACGTCTGGCTCGTTACCTTCCCGCTCCAAGGTCCCGCAACCATCCCGAGACATTTGTGGCAGTACGCAGCACGGTAATAGCCCTCTTGAGAAAAAGAATGGGTGACATTTCCGTGGGTAGCCTTAGAGTCTGAACAAGGATCCACACCCGAAACACCGCCCATCCTTTTTCTCCAGAGATGCTGCCAGACCCGCTGATTTACTCCTGCAATTTGCGTCCATTTTCAGTATAAACCAGCATCTGCAGTTCTTTGTTTCTACACAAGGTAATAAATACACTGTCCGCAGTCTGAAGAAGGGTCTCGACCCAAAATGTAACTTATTCCTTTTCTCCAGAGATGCTGTCTGACCCGCTGCGTTACTCCAGCCTTTTGTCTATCTATACCACCCAATTCCATGTCCACCACTGTAGAAGTGCCTACATATTCCTCTCAAGATGAAGTTCTCATCTATAGTCTTGTGGGATTCTTGCTCCACTTCCTATCCTCAGATCTGCCACCCTTAGGGATCGTAGTTCTGGCTAGACGGATACATTTACCCTCATTTTCCAATCATAGAAACTGTTTTGGATAAAGATGCACCCTGAGATTGCCCTGGTAACGGGGGTAAATGTATCTTGAAGTCTAGCCAGAATTATGATCGCGGTGAGTGGCTCAGCTGGGGAAGGGGATTGGAGCAAGCATTGGGTCCCACCTGCCTGCCTCCCTCAGCATGGTGGCCACCCAACCTTCTCCAATGGCCGTTACTAAGCAGTGGGTAACTGCCTCAATAAACGTGCTACCCACACTCTCTCTCTAGCCTTGCAGGTACACTTCAGCACCTCCAGTTAGCACTCAAACACCAACACCCAATGCCCAAACTGGGGGCAACTTGTGCAGGGGGGGGGGGGGGGGGGTCAAAACCCCAGGGAACAGTCTGGAGTTCCACCTGCTGTAGGAGTGACAACACACAAAACTCTGCTCATCCAGTAGATTTAGCTCTTTTTTTTAAAAACATTATCCAATTTCTACACATTTAAACTATGTTATTCTAATTTGAGTTGATTCAAGGATGGTTTTGAATTCTGAAAGCATGGGCCAAGATAACAAGTTTACAATTCTTCGTTATTGGCCACCTAATAACATCTCATGCACAATGGACAAGAGTGTTTAATTGTCATACGTAGCAAAATGTGACATTCTTAAGGGCCTGTCCCACTTACGTGTTCTTGGCACGTAAATTACGCGACCTCGTGGTCGCATTGAGCCGCGAAGGTCGGGCACGATTACATGCGTACGCACAGCTGTCTGGAGCGCGTGACGTCATTTGAAGATGGACGCAAAATACTGGAGTAACTCAGCGGGACCGGCAGCATCTCTGGAGCGAAGGAATGGGTGATGTTTCGTGTCGAGACCCTTCTTCAGTCTGAAAAGGGTCTTGACCCCGAAACGTCACCCATTGCTTCTCTCCAGAGATGCTGCCGGCCCCGCTGAGTTACTCCAGTTTTTTGTGTCTATCTTCAACTTTCTTGGCCCCGCTCTGGGAGTAGAAGTGGGGGCGGATCCGGACCGCAACGGCCGTGAGCCCCAGGCCAAGCTCGGCGATCGTTTGCCTGCTTCTGCTGCTGTTGGAGGTGAGACGTTGCATCGCGCCAGGGTCTTGGGCCGGTCCCACTTGGGCCGTCAGTTCCGCGATAGGCCGTTGGATTTCGTTCACTACAAAAATTTCGGAGCCCCGCGCGATGTCGCGCACAACTACATACCCCTCCGCGCTTCTCAGTGGGACCGGCCCCGCGCTGCCATACGATGCCCGTGCGCCTCAACGCGACCACGAGGTTGCGTAATTTGTGTGCCAAGGACACGGGTGGGACAGGCAGCAGGACACCAGGTTTGTGTAAAAGCAGTGCTCTGCTTTACGACATACAACAATAAAACACTCTTGAATTATACAAATACAAACCCTATATAATGCCTCATTCCCTCATTCAACCCAGGTAGTTTGTAGTCAGGTTTGTAGTGTGCAACAGTCTGATGTTTGTTGCCCATGAACTCGCACAGCATGGAAACAGACTCTTAGCCTCCTCACATCAATGTCAACCATCATGCACACCTATACTTATCCTATTGCCTGCTTCAATTACCAATCCCTCTATACCCTGGTACCTTCAGAACACTTCTTAAACCTTGCTACTGTTCCCGCCTCTACCACCAACTCCACCAGCAGCCCTCTCCTGATGCCAACTAGCCATCTGACCTCCTTTAACCCCCCTCACCGCAAAACTCTTCCCTCCAGTTTTAAACGCCCTACTAGGGGAAGCAGACACCAGCCATCCACTCTACCCATGCCTCTCATAAATTATATTCACCTCTATCATGTTATCTCTCACAGTTGCTGTCACTCAAGGGAAAACAAACCCAGCTGATCCAGTTTCCACTAATAACACGAGCCCTTCAATCCAGGCAGTTTGAAGGCGAGTCTCGACCCGAAACGTCAGCTGTTCCTTTTCTCCAGAGATGCTGTCTGACCCACTGAGTTACTCCAGCACTTTGTGTCCAACAGCCTGATGGATCTTGTCTACAGCCTCCCCTTGCTTCATCACTCCTTTCTAGTGTGGTGAAGGGAAATGCACACACTACTCCACGAGCAGCCCGACTCAGGATTTGTGCAACATGATGTGCCAGCTTCAATTTCCCATGCGTCGGCTGATGAAGACAAGTGTGCCACAAAGCTCCTTCAGTGAAGGATTTACTTGTACCCAATGGACTCTATTCAATAACACTCCCCAGGGTCCTGCCATTCACTGTCAAGGTCCTGCCCTGGTTCCTTTCCAAAATGCATCGCCACTTGTCAGACTTAAATTCCAGCTGCCATTCTCTTGCCCACTCTCCCCAACTGATCTGCTTCATAGTTATAGACTCATCCAGCATGGAAACAGGCCCTTCAGCCCATGCCCCATATACGCCAGCCCCACCTGCCTGCATTTGCCCCATATCCCTCTAGCCCTTCCCTATCCATGGACCTCTTTTAAAAATTGTTATAATACCTACCTCAACTCATTCCGTATATCCCACCACACTCTGTGTGCAAAATGTTGCCCCTTAGATTCCTATTAAATCTTTTAACTGCACCACTGGTATTGGTGTCATCTGCAATTTTAATTTGTTTATGGCATGCAAATATCCAGAATATGTTAGCATATATATAAATTACTTACAGTAATTAAGTCAAAGCACAAACAAGCCAGAACAGGTGAGGATGGCAGATTCCTTGACTGAAGAACCTCAGTAAATGAAATACAACTTCAAAAACAATCTAGCAGTTTCAATATTATCTTTACTGAGATGACATTTACTATAAATCCAGATTTATTTAATGACTCAAATTAAAATTCCCCATTTTTTTACAGTGAATTCAAACACATGGCTCTGGAACAGAAAGTCCAGGGTCTGAAGAAGGGCCCCGAACCAAAACATCAGCCATGCAGATGCTGCCCGACTCGCTGAGTTATTCCAGTACTGTGTCTATCTTCATGGTGAGCACGTAGAATGTACGTAGCAGGTACGTCGGAGCTTGGGGACGTCTCTTAGCAGCTCCTAACGTTAACGGCAGGTACTCTGGTAAGCTCATGAAGATTTTTCAACATGTTGAAAAATGTCTACGAGAGCCCCGAGTACCTACGAGTGGCTATTATCGTAATTATCGTCAAGAAAGCATTCAACATAGTGGCCTTCATCAGTCAGGGCATTGAGCATAGAAGATGGGACATTATATTACAGTTGTACAAGATATTGGAGGGGCTGCATTTCAGATGGGGAATGTTGGTCGGCATGGGCAAGTTGGGCCAAAGGGTCGGTTTACATGCTCCACGAGCCTATGGCACCAAATGGCCCATGTTGCAAGAACTGACCGTAAGTCACAGGGTTTCCAAGTCAAACCACAAAACAAAAATTCCAACCAAGTATTCCTTTCAAGAAAAAGTGGAATTGAAATTGTATTGGCCTCAAAATGTAAATGTTGCAACTCTAACTTCATTTGAGTGGATTTGGACACTCAAATGTCAATGTCAATTAAACCCCCTACAAGTTCTCCCACACCTTTGTTTTCTAATGAACAAATGACATTCTCAGAGTGCTCGAGACATAAAGAATACCCCAACTACCATTACCCAACCCCCCCCCCCCCCCCCCACAAAGCTCTGTACCCCAAGTGCAGAAACATGAAACGCACACCTCCAGATTCAGGTTTTTAACAAGGAACTGCAGATGCTGGAAAATCGAAGGTAGACAAAAATGCTGGAGAAACTTAGCAGGTGAGGCAGCATCTATGGAACGAAGGAAATAGGCAACGTTTCAGGTTGATACCCATCTTCAGTCTGAAGAAGGGTTTCGAACCAAAATGTTGCCCATTTCCTTCGCTTCATAGATGCTGCCTCACCTGCTAAGTTTCTCCAGCATTTTTGTCTACCTTCAGATTCAGGGACTGTTTCCTCCCAGCTGTTAGCAGGCAACAAAATCATCCTATCAACAACTAGAGAACGGACCTGACCTCCCATCTACCTCAGTGGAGACACTCAGAATATCTTTAATCTGACTTTATCTTGCACTAAACGCACAATTCCTTGCATCCTATATCTGTACACCGTGGATGGCACTGTTGGAATCATGTATTGTCTTTGCACTGACTGAATAGCACATGACAAAGGCTTTTTACTGTACCTCGTTACACATGACAATTAACTGTTCACATTTACCCAAAGCCCATCCGAGCTTTGAGAAACACAAGGGGACATAGCACAGCAATTAAAAACATGGTCTGAGTAATGCAGACACGTAATTATGCACCTAAATATATTTATTTATTGCTCATATTCTAATGTTGTTCTTCTAGGGAGAAGCTAACTGCATTTTGTTGTCTCTGTATGGTACACTGCACAATGACAAGAAATTTGAATCTGAATCCGATCTGAAACACCTCAGCAAGATCAATAGTAATTCAAGTAGCATGCAGTACAGTACACTCTAGTCTAACACCTAGTTTTATGACATCGGATGGATTTGATTAGATTACACAGCAATCTACTGGAGTCCTGTTATTGGAATGACCCACAAACCCCGCCTCCCAGAATATGCTCTTAAACATATGTTTAATATACACCTCTTCTGTAGTCTTGAGGCTGGTCTCAAGTGTCAAGAGTATTTAATTGCCACTTGTACCAAAATGGAATAGTGAAATTCTTACCGTGCAAAAAGGAAGGGACTGGGGGGGACTCGGGGTGGGGGGGGGGGGGGAGATGACACAGTGGAGACCCTTGTGAGGGCCTCATCTATGATCAAGACCGAGGGCATCTCGGATGTCCCGGTATGTAACATCTCATCTTGGGCACAGATGCGGCAGAGGAAGATGAATTGAGAGTAGGGGGTGGACTATTTGCAGGAGGCAGGGTGGGAAGAAGTGTAGTTGTGGGAGTCAGTGGGTTCATCAGGACTAGGGGGGATTCTGTCCCTGTTGCGACTGGGGGTTGGGGGGGGGGGGGAAAGAGAGTAAATCCGATCATACAGCAGCAGGGCAGGTCTGTGGACATACATAATGCAATAAACAAACACTGATAACCAATTTAAATACCGTACAGCACTCAGACAGTGCTGCTGATTCGGTTTTCAGGGGAACATTTGCGTTTTACGTAAACATCCCAATGTGTAATGTATATATATATATATATAGGCAGTGTGTGTGTGGGGGGGTTAATGTGTGTGACGCGCATGCCGCCCGCCCGCAAACGCACGTTGGGGGAAACAGACCCAACGGGTCTGCACTTGGTCTAGTATATATTCTTTTAATCATCTCTGTAACAGCGTCTTAACGACATCATGCACCAAGCCACGGAACGCGTTATTTACCCGGGGTAAACACGGGTTCGCAGAGACGCAGGCAGATAGATCAGCGGCCCAGTGCAACATTTTACTTCATTTTGCGATTCTTTCTATCCACGCTGCATGTTTGTTGCCAAGATTGCACGGCTGCCGGTGCGGACTATAAATAGCGGGATCAGCAGCTTGAGACTGATCTCCGGGCTCGGCGATGCTGCCTGCCCCGGCCGGGCATGGACAGCCCACAGCTCTGTGACCCACCGCAGGCATTCTTCTCCTCACCCACCCCACAGCTCTCTCTGGCCAACTACCCCAAACTCCCCCTCCCCTCAGCTCTGTACCCCACTTTCCTCTCCAACTCTCCCCTTCTCCACCTCCAGTTCTGCAACCCCTCTCACCCAAATCTCTCTCTCCCCCCCCTCCCCTGCTCTGCACCCTCTTCCCCCTGCAACCCTCACCTCTCCCCCACCTCCACCCCCAGCTGTACAACTCACCCCTTTCCCCCCTCCTCAAGCTGTTCCCCACCACTCTCCCCCACCTCTCCAGCCCACTGTCTCTCCTCACCCCCCCCACCCCCACCCCCTGCTTCCCACTCCCCCGGTTCTCCCCACACCTTCCCCGGGAGCTCCCACACCCATCTCCCCCACCCACCCCCTCCCCCTCTCTCCCCGCCGCGTGTGCGAGCTGAGCCGAGCCGAGCCGGGCCCGGCGGCAGGGACGTGGCACCGGCCGTGCCGACCAGAGTCTCGGCCCCACACTCACCTCCCAGGCACCCGGCGGCGAAATCCAGTGCCATTTCCCGAGCGGGCGCGGAGTGCAGCGGGGACTGACTGTGCGGTGGCGGGCGGGCGGGCGAGCTGAGCCGGGTCGGGTCGGGCCGGACCCGCTCCACATGCACTGGGACCGGGACTGGGACGAGCGTCTAATCCCTGCGCTGTGGCAGCGTAGAGTCGACTATGTTCGTCCACCCGGCTCCTGGACAACCGAGCTCTTCTATTTCGAAAATCTCCAAAGGTAGTTTGGTTTATAGCCTTTTCTAGATCAAATGCCGTCCAATCCGAGCGGCGGCCGGTCTACACCCCCCCGGGACGACAACCAGCCCGCCTCTTCCTTTCATTGGGTGTTGTGGCCCGGCCCGGCCCGGCCCCAGCACGCACACTTGATCTGTCCTAACCAACAACCAACCCTCTCCGCATGTCTGACCTAGTTTTAGTTGTGCATTCAGCAGATGGGTTATTGTACTTCCTCCCTCCCTCCACCACAACAAAAAAACACCAACAACAATAATCATTACCAACGATCCTATAGCTATATAGGTGAGACCACACCTGGAGTATTGTGTACAGTTTTGGTCTCCTAATCTGAGGAAAGACATTCTTGCCATAGAGGGAGTACAGAGAAGGTTCACCAGACTGATTCCTGGGATGTCAGGACTTTCATATGAAGAAAGACTGGATAGACTTGGCTTGTACTCGCTAGAATTTAGAAGATTGAGGGGGGATCTTATAGAAATTTACAAAATTCTTAAGGGGTTGGACAGGCTAGATGCAGGAAGATTGTTCCCGATGTTGGGGGAAGTCCAGAACAAGGGGTCACAGTTTAAGGAAAAGGGGGAAATCTTTTAGGACCGAGATGAGAAACAAAATTCACACAGATAGTGGTGAATCTCTGGAACTCTCTGCCACAGAAGGTAGTTGAGCCCAGTTCATTGGCTGTATTTAAGAGGAAGTTAGATGTGGCCCTTGTGGCTAAAGGGATCAGGGGGTATGGAGAGAAGGCAGGTACAGGATACTGAGTTGGATGATCAGCCATGATCATATTGAATGGTGGTGCAGGCTCAAAGGGCCAAATGGCCTACTCCTGCACCTATTTTCTATGTTTCTCACAACTTACCCTTCCTTATCTCAGTCTCCATCTCCCCTGATACTCAGTCTGAAGAACTAAAGGGTCGGGACCCCAAACATCACAGATTCCCTTTCTCCAGAGATGCTGCACGACCCCGGCATTTTGTGTCTATCTTCGGTTTAAACTAGCATCTGCAGTTCTTTCCTACACGCCAATCATTATCTTCTCAAGGAGTAGCTGGTTGAGACAGCTCATTGGGTGGTGAAGAGAATGAAGACTCGCTCCCCGCGCCAATGCCACACACTAGACATGGGTGATATCTGACTCTGGAAGTGGTGGTTAGATAAAATAATGTATGGCCCGCTCTGCCACCTCTACCCACCACTGCCCGAGCTCTCTCCCTCTCCCCCCCCCCCCCCCCAAACACTCTCTCCCACACCCAAGCTCTCCCCCCCCCCCCCCTCAGGTTCAACCCCCCAGGTTCTCCCCCCCCCCCAAGTTATCTTTCCCACCCCCCAACTCTGTACCCCCCCCCCTCCACATTTCCCTCTGCCTCTCCTCCTTCACCACCTCACCTCTCCCCCCCACCCCCAACAACTCTTCTCCAACCACATCCCCCACCATGCGTGGCTACTATTATTTACAGACTCGAGGGCATAACTGGAACAGTGTTTGTTTGTTCTCCCCGTGACCTGCGTGGGTTTTCTCCAAGACCTTCGGTTTTCTCCCACACTCCAAAGACGTACAGGTTTTGTAGGTTAATTGGTTTGGTAAATGTAAAAATTGTCCCTCGTGGGTAAAGGATGGTGTTAATGTGCGGGGATCGCTGGTCGGCGCGGACCCGGTGGGCCGAAGGACCTGTTTCCGCGCTGTATCTCTAAACTAAACTAAACAGACTTTTCTTTACGGGATTGTCAACACTGATTCTCTGGCAGAATCACCACTCTTGCTCTGGCAGAATCACACTCAGGGACCAGGTTGATGGAGGTGACAGACTGTGGTGATCAGTCTAGCAGTGGTAGTGTCTGCTGTGTTTTATGTCAGGACACAAAGTGCTGGAGTAATTCAGCATGTCTGAAGAAGGGTCCCGACCCCAAACGTCACTTATCCATGTTCTCCACAGCTGCTGACTGGCCCGCTGAGTTACTCCAGCACTTTGTGTCTCTTTTTCGTAAGACAGCACCTGCAGTTCCTCATTTACACTTTAACTCCCCCTCCCATTCCCACACTGACATTTCTGTCCTGAGCCTCCCCCACTGTCAGAGTGAGGCCCAGCACAAATTGGAGGAACAGCACCTCATATTTCACTTGGACAGCTTACACCCCAACGGTATGAACATTGACCTCTCTAAATTCAAGTAACCTTCATTTCCCTTTTCCCCTTCCTAGTTCTCCGACCAGTCTGACTGTCCCCTTGATTAAATTTTATGTCTGTACGCTTCATTGTCAACTTCTCCCAGCTAACAATAATCTACTACATTTTTCTTGAACCCTACCTCCTTTGATGTCTCGTTATCACACCTCTTACTTGGTTCTCTCTGTGTCTCTTTCTCCCATGACTCTGTCTGCAGAAGGGTCTTAACCTGAAATGTCACCTATTTCTTCTAACCTGAAATGCTGCCTTTCCCGCTGAGTTACTCCAGGATTTTGTGTCTACCCTCGTTTCTCTGTTCTATTCTTGCCAAAGGGGGAGTGCAGAGAAGGTTCACCAGACTGATTCCTGGGATGTCAGGACTTTCATATGAAGAAAGACTGGATAGACTCGGCTTGTATTCGCTAGAATTTAGAAGATTGAGGGGGGATCTTATAGAAACTTACAAAATTCTTAAGGGGTTGGACAGGCTAGATGCAGGAAGATTGTTCCCGATGTTGGGAAGTCCAGAACAAGGGGTCACAGTTTAAGGATAAGGGGGAAATCTTTTAGGACCGAGATGAGAAAAACATTTTTCACACAGAGAGTGGTGAATCTCTGGAATTCTCTGCCACAGAAGGTAGTTGAGGCCAGTTCATTGGCTATATTTAAAAGGGAGTTAGATGGGGCCCTTGTGGCTAAAGGGGTCAGGGGGTATGGAGAGAAGGCAGGTACAGGATACTGAGTTGGATGATCAGCCATGATCATATTGAATGGCGGTGCAGGCTCGAAGGGCCGAATGGCCTACTACAGCACCTATTTTCTATGTTTCTATGTTTCTATTTTAATTGTTGGCTTGGGGTTAACCAGAGTGCATTCTTCTGCTCTTCTTCAAAGAATGTCAAATTTTTTGGTTGCCACTTTCACTCTGATAGCAGAATAAGCTTTTTCAGGTGCTCTTTGACTGACAATAATATGTAAAAATGATTGTAGGAAAATAATGACATTCCATGTACTCTAAATTCAAATATTCCAGAGAAAATGATGATCCCTGAAATCTTAAATGAAAAAAAAGGAATGACATTTTGTAAACCAGTATCTACAGTTCCTTGTTTCGAGTGTTTTGTGTCACATGGATATCCTTTAAGTTCATCAGTGGGGTGAAGATATAATCCAGCACTTATGTGCAATGTGATGAATTAAACTGATTGTTGATTGTTGAGATGGCAATCCTTGGATCGCGAGTCTTTTCAGAGAACTTGTCCATGTGTCTCCGAAGGGACAATGTTGCTTTTGATGTAAACAAGATGTCAGGAGGAGTCCATATGTGGTAGCTTGCCGTATTTATTTCTTCCCAAAAAGGTCTTTCCAGAAGTCAATGAAGTCAACATGTCACAACTTCTCCCCTCACGCGTGAAGTTCTGTATTCACCGAATGAATCATTTTCACTTTCCAAAAAAGAGAAACATGAAGCCTTTCACAACTTCAGAAATTCCAACTTAATCGCAGCCAATGAAGCGGTCACTGGTGTAATGCAGGAAAGTCAGGTCGCAGAGTAACTGGCAACAAAATCCAGCAAACAGCAATGTGATGTGACCAGAAGATTCACTTGATGACAAGGGGCTGATGGGATGGAGCTGAACAAAGGAGATGAGATCCTGGTGGACTCATGGGTGTGGAAAAGCAACAGAGAGGGGTGGATGACCTGAAATTAGAACTCTCAATGTTCCTACTATTGGGCTGTGGGCTAGTCAGTGTGTAATTTTACTTTGGGTTTGGTCTCACCATGATAATGGAAAGGCTGAGGACAGACAGCTGGGTGTGGGGATGGGAAGGGGAATTAAAATGACAATCTGCGGAAAGCTCAAGACGGCCGTCGTGAGCAGACTGAAGGTGCTCTTGTTTACGCTTGGTCATGCCAATATACACGAGGCCGTGTCATGAGCATGACATGCAACAGGTAGGAGGATCATGAAGGACATAAATAGCCCTTCCAGTCCATGCAGAGATTCACGTGCACCTCCTCGATCCAATGGTATGAACATTGAATTTTCCAATATCAGGTGACTGTGTCCCTTTGCCACTGCATCAGCACACCCAGGGTCCGTCTTCCTTTGCAGAAACAAGGAACTGCAGATGCTGGTATAGACCAAAGATAGGCACAAAGTGCTGGAGTAACTCAGCGGGTCAGGCAGCATCTCTAGAGAACATGGATGGGTGACGTTTCGGTTGGGACTCTTCTTCAGACTGAAAGTCGGGAGAGGCGGAGGAGGGATGAGAGCTGAATGTGAGAGATACCCGGACCAGGAACAACAAATAAAAAGCCAGTCAGGGCCGGCAACAAATGCAGGGTGGAACTCTGGTGGGCCCATTGTTGGCTAGGGAAGAGTGATATCAAGAGGGATACAACGTGGTGATCTGTGGAACTAGTTACGTAAATGACTAGGGTGGAGGAAAAGGGCAAGGTGGAAAGGGAGGGGAGTGTCAGTAGAAGTTACTTAAAATGAGAGAATTCAACATTCATACTGCTGGCTTGCAAGCTACCCAAGTGAAACACGAGGTGCTGTTCACCCTTTCCATTCCTCTCCACATCATTCCCTGGCCAACACCCTCTCCCATCGTCAAGTCAAGTCAAGTTTATTCGTCACATACACATACGAGATGTGCAGTGAAATGAAAAGTGGCATCTGGTTCCATCTGCCCATCAGCGACATACCTACCTATCTGCATTAAACTAAACAGTGGGGGGGGGGGGGGGGGGGGGGGGGGGGGTGGAGTCAACAACGTGGAAGCGTATGCGTGCAGTTAACGGGAAAGAGAGGTCACGTTTAAACTAACGGGGCAGGGGAATGTGATCCAATGCAAGGAGACAGAGGGACATAAAAGGAGGACAGAAGCAAAAGGTAGAAGGGAGATAAGAAAAACAAACCTGAAAGTTTTGTGCCTTAATGCGAGGAGCATTCGTAATGAGGTGGATGAATTGAATGTGCAGTTAATAGTTAAGGAATATGATATAGTTGGAATTACGGAGACATGGTTCCTGGGTGACCAAGACTGAGAGCTCAATATGCACGGGTATTCGATATTCAAGAAGGATGGACAGAATGGAAGAGGAGGTGGGGTGGCATTGCTGGTTAAAGAGGAGATTAATGCAATAATAAGGAGAGACATTAGCTTGGATGTTGTAGAATCAGTTTGGGTAAAACTGCAAAATAGCCAAGGGCAGAAAACGCTTGTTGGAGTTGTGTACAGACCACCAAACAGTAGGGAGGTTGGGAATAGCATCAAACAGGAAATACCTGTGTAGCAAAGGTACAGCAGTTATCATGGGTGACTTTAATCTACATGTAGATTGGGCCAACCAAATTGGTAGCAGTGCTGAGGAGGAGGATTTCCTGGAATGTATACGGGATGGGTTTTAAACCAATATGCAGTGGAACTGACTAGAGGGCAGGCCATCCTAGACTGGGTATTGTGTAATGAGGAAGGATTAGTTAGCAATCTTGTTGTGCAAAGCTCCTTAGGCAACAGTGACCATAATACGGTGGAATTCTGCATTTGGATGGAGAGTAACACGGTTAATTCAGAGACTAGAGTCCTGAACTTAAAGAAGGGAGACTTTGAAGGTATGAGAAAGGAATGGGATAGGATAGACTGGCAAATTATTCATAAAGTGTTAAAAGTGGAGATGCAATGGCAAAGATTTAAAGACCGCATGGATGAACTCCAAAAATTGTTCATCCCTGTCTGGCAAAAAAATAAAACGGGGAAGGCGGCTGAACTGTGGTTAACGAGGAAAATCAAGGATAATGTTAAATCCAAGGAAAAGGTATATAAATTGGCCAGAGGAAGCAGCAAACTGGAGGACTGGGAGAAATTTCTAACTCAACATAGGAGGACAAAGGGGTTAATTAAGAGGCGGGGGGGGGGGGGGAAGAGCACGAAAGAAACCTTGCAGGGAATATAAAAACAGACTCTAAAAGCTTCTTTAGATATGTAAAAAGGAAAATATTGACCCTTACAATCAGAGACAGGTGAATTTATAATGGGGAAACAAAGAAATGACAGAACAGTTAAACGAGTACTTTGGTTCTGTCCACACTAAGGAAGACACAAACAATCTCCCGGAAATACTAGGGGACCGAGGATCTAGTGGAAGGGAGGAACTGAAGAGAATCAGGAAATCGTGGATGCATTGGTGATCATTTTCCAGTGTTCCTCGACTCTGGATCAGTTCCTGTGGACTGGAGGGTAGCCAATGTAACTCAATTTTTTAAGAAAGGAGGGAGAGAGACAAATGGGGAATTATAGAGCAGTTAGCCTTACGTCGGTAGTGGGGAAGAGGCTTGAGTCGATTATTAAAGATGTTATAGCAGCGCATTTGGAAAGTAGCGACACCTTAGTGTGCTTGTACAACAGTCACTGAAAGCAGACCTGCCAACATTGGGCGAGAGTTGAGAATGGGAAATCTGGACCCACACCACGACAATGTCTACGACAAGCTACCCCCAGTCGATGTCAAGCTATGTCAACTGGCGACACGATTCCTCGCAAATCGGAACGACCACCTACGACAATCGGTCAATTTATTGTCGTATCGTTGCGGCACAACTTCATTCCCACCTCCTTGCGTATAACCTATTCGAACCCCTCCAATCTGGATTTCGCCCCCTCCATAGCACAGAAACTGCTCTGCTCAAAGTCCTCAACGACCTCCTCACCTCTGCTGACACTGGTTCCCTCAACATCCTCATCCTCCTCGACCTGAGTGCAGCCTTCGATACAGTGAACCATAACATCCTGCTTACCAAACTTGGGGACCTTGGCATTGAAGGTTCTGCACTCAGCTGGCTCCGTTCCTACCTTTCCAACAGATCCCACTTCATCTCTCTCCACAATCGCACCTCTGCTACAGCCACAGTCACTCAAGGCGTTCCCCAAGGCTCTGTTCTCGGTCCCCTCCTCTTCATCATCTACATCCTCCCCCTTGGTCATATACTCCATCACTTCAAACTGGACTTCCATTGCTATGCTGATGACACCCAGATCTATCTCAGCACCAAGTCCCCCCACCACCCCCCTCTCTCACAAGATGCAACTCAACTTCCTTAAATTAAACAGTAACAAAACAGAATTTCTCCTCGTTGGCTCCAAATCAACACTTACCAAAATTAACAACCCCACTCTCACTATTGACGGCACCACTGTCTCCCCATCTCCTCAGGCCCGCAACCTTGGCGTGATCTTTGACTCAACCCTCTCCCTTGAGCCTCACATCCACCATGTTGTCAAAACATCATTTTTTCACCTCTGCAACATTGCCAAAATCAGACCCTCTCTCACACCCCCTGCTGCTGAAAGACTCATCCCCGCCTTCATCTCCTCCTGACTGGACTACTGTAACTCTCTTCTCTTTGGCATTAATTCTAGCAACATCAACCGACTCCAACTGGTCCAGAACGCAGCCGCCCGACTCATTACCCACACCAAATCCTGGCATCACATCACCCCAGTCCTCAAAGAACTTCACTGGCTTCCCATTTCCCACCGGATCATCAACAAAATCCTGGTCCTCACCTACAAAGCCCTCAACCACTTGCCCCCCCCCTTATCTCACTGACCTCCTCTCCCCCTACCAACCCTCACGGTCCCTCAGATCCATTTCAGCCGGTCTCCTCTCCATTCTGAAATCCAACCTCTGCACTTTTGGAGACAGAGCCTTCTTCAGGGCAGCTCCCAGGCTCTGGAACTCCCTCCCACAATTGATCCGAACTTCTGAGTCCCTCACCATCTTCCAGTCCCACCTCAAGACCCATCTCTTCACCTCTGCCTATCCTTAGTCCCATGTCCCCCTCCCCTTTGCATCTCTGTCTTATTGCTCTATTTTGTTTTGTTCTTGACTCACCATGTAAAGCGATTTTGAGTCATTGAAAAGCGCTATACAAATATGTATTATTATTATTATTAATTTATGTCCAGCCGTGACAAGATACGACAAGCTACGGCGGGACTGACACATGATGAAATAATGGGTTGACTGGGCTTGTATTCACTGGAATTTAGAAGGATGAGAGGGAATCTTATAGAAACATATAAAATTCTTAAAGGATTGAACAGAAAAAAAAATCCCGAATTTGGGGAAGTCCAGAACCAGGGGTCACAGTTTAAGAATAAGAGGTAGGCCATTTAGGACTGAGATGAGGAAATGTTTTTCACCCAGTGAGTTGTGAATCTGTGGAGTTCTCTGCCACAGAAGACAGTGGAGGCCCATTCACTGGATGTTTTCAAGAGAGAGTTAGATTTTGCTCTTAGGGCTATCGGTATCAAGGGGTACTGATTTTAGATGATCAGCTATGATCATATGAATGGCTCGAAGGGCCGAATGGTGCTGGCTCGAAGGGCTGAATGGCCTGTTCCAGCATCTATTGTTCTATGTTTCTAAATGATGGTTTTTAAATGCCGTGGATGTAAATGAAAAAAAAACCATTATCAACTATGTGATTTTATGTTTTTCTCGCAAAGTGATAAGGAAATTGCTCAACTTGCTGGGTTTTTTCTGTCAAAGAAAGCAGGAGGCGGTTCTCTACTTAAGTGAATGAAATGTAACTAATTCATATGATTCTCATATTGAGAGCAAGATTTTTTTTGCGGGCTGGTAGGTTATTTATACTGCGAGTTACGTAATATAGGCTGGCCATTCCTTTATTTTGAAATACCAATCCACATGATGTGCATGGTAAACAGTTCGTACATTGCATTTCACTGCATCTCTTTTGAAGGAAACCCGGGTTCGATCCTGACTACGGTTGCTGTCTGTACGGAGTTTGCACATTCTCCCTGTGACCTGTGTAGGTTTTCTCCGAGATCTTCGGTTTCCTCCCACACTCCAAAGACGTACAGGTATGTAGATTAATGGGCTTGGTATAAAATGTTTTGAGTGTGTGTGTGTGTGTGTGTGTGTAGGATAGTGTTAATGTGCGGGGACTGCTGGTTGGTGCAGACTCGGTGGGCTGAAGGGCCTGTTTCCGCATTGTATCTCTAAACTAAACTAAACCAAGAAACCTCCATGCTCCATAAAATAATTTAGTGAAATCAACTCAATGTGGATAAATGTGAGGTTATCCATTTTGGTGGCAAATACAGGAAAGTAGACTATTACCTGAATGGTGGCCGATTAGGAAAAGGGGAGATGCAACGAGACCTGGGTATCATGGTACACCAGTCATTAAAAGTAGGCATGCAGTTGCAGCAGGCAGTGAAGAAAGCGAATGGTATGTTAGCATTCATAGCAAAAGAATTTGAGTATAGGAGCAGGGACATTCTACTGCAGTTGTACAGGGTCTTGGTGAGACCACACCTGGAGTATTGCGTACAGTTTTGGTCTCCTAATCCGAGGAAGGACATTCTTACCATAGAGGGAGTACAGAGAAGGTTCACCAGACTGATTCCTGGGATGTCATGACTTTCATATGAAGAAAGACTGGATAGACTCGGCTTGTACTCGCTAGAATTTAGAAGATTGAGGGGGGATCTTATAGAAACTTTCAAAATTCTTAAGGGGTTGGACAGGCTAGATGCAGGAAGATTGTTCCCGATGTTGGGGAAGTCCCGAACAAGGGGTCACAGTTTAAGGATAAAGGGGAAATCTTTTAGGACTGAGATGAGAAAAACATTTTTTACACAGAGAGTGGTGAATCTCAGCAATTCTCTGCCACAGAAGGTAGTTGAGGGCAGTTCATTGGTTATATTTAAGAGGGAGTTAGATGTGGCCCTTGTGGCTAAAGGGATCAATGGATATGGAGAGAAGGCAGGTACAGGATACTGAGTTGGATGATCAGCCATGATCATATTGAATGGCGGTGCAGGTATGAAGGGCCGAATGGCCTACTCCTGCCCAATTTTCTATGTTTCTATGTAATATGGGTGATCACTTTTATCATGATACACAAATTATATCCTCTTGGATATCAGAAACCTACATCTCACAAAACAGCCCAGTGTTTTCTGGCAGCCCCCCACCCCTCTATACCTCCACACACCATGAACGAGCTCCTGTAAAAAAAAAAATGACAACATATCAGAGTAACTGTAAAACGTAGAGAAAAAAGTGCTGGTCTTTTTTTGAAAATCATATATTTGCAGTTCCTTGTTTGTAGCTCAAGCTCAAAAATCTTGCTCACTTTCTAACCCCATTAAGTCCTGTGCAACCATCATTTCTCTGCTGATTCATATATGCAACAGATTTGTTCTAGCAGCGCTTGGATTTTATGTTCAAAAAGTGTTTCCTCGTCTCCATTCTAAATGGCTTACTCCTTATTCTTAAACTAAGTGGCCCCTGTTTCTGGACTCCCCCAACATTGGGAACATGTTTCCTGCCAAGAAAATGAAACATCGCTGTCCTTTTGTTTGGCAGATTTCCCCCAGCCGCCAGAGCAGTGGATTCACTAGGCAGTCGCCACGTGGTCGCCGGGGTGTCGCCTGTATGGTCGTGAGTCGTCTCCTCACTCGCCCAAAAATTCGTGCCGTTTTTCTGGTCGCCGCTGGATTTTGAAATGTTCAAAACTTTTCGGTGACAGTTGGCTTGTCGTAGGTTGTCGCCGGTGCTGACTTCGGTGAATTCCATTGGCAACTACCTACGTCAACCGGCGACAGGTACCGGCGACTGAATTGATGTAGGTTGTAGTAAGTGAGGTCGTAGGTGGACGTCCTAATGTGTCGCCGTTGTCCGTAGCTTGCCGTAGCTGGACGTTGACTAGGTGGTAGGTTGTTGTGAGCATTGTCGTAGACATTGTCATGGGGGGAGGGGTCTAGTCACCGACAGTCGCCGAAAAAATCGCCTAAGTGGGACAGGCCCATTACATTCATGGATTGACCAATCTCATTGTACAGGCGTTCTGGAATCCTGAGAATCCTTTCCTCGTAATAGATTGTTAAGGGTTTGGACACGCTAGAGGCAGGAAACATGTTCCCGATGTTGGGGGAGTCCAGAAACAGGGGCCACTTAGTTTAAGAATAAGGAGTAAGCCATTTAGAACAGAGACGAGGAAACACTTTATCTCACAGAGAGTGGTGAGTCTGTGGAATTCTCTGCCTCAGAGTGCGGTGGAGGCAGGTTCTCTCGATGCTTTCAAGAGAGAGCTAGATAGGGCTCTTAAAGATAGCAGAGTCAGGGGATATGGGGAGAAGGCAGGAAACGGGTACTGATTGTGGATGATCAGCCATGATCACAGTGAATAATAATAATAATGTTTATTTATATAGCACTTTTCAACAAAACCAGTATTTGAACCAAAGTGCTTTACAGAGATTGATTAAATTAATTGAACAGATCAAATGTCAATAAATCCATACAAAACAAAAAAAGAAAAAAAAAGAAAAAGAAAAAAAAAATGAATGGCGGTGCTGGCTCGAAGGGCCGAATGGCCTACTCCTGCACCTATTGTCTATTGTCTATTTCTGGTTATTAAACTACAAGTGAAAATCCTGCCTCATTATGTAAAATCCCTCATAAAACCAGAGAAGCATTGAACAAGACTCTATTCACGCAGTTAGGCAGCAGTCAGGTGATTATAGGATTTCAGAGTAAAACTGGAGCTTGATACCAATTGCATAGCAACACATTAACAGTGGAGTGCAAGAGTGCAAAACTGTTTTTCAGGTCAGGACAGGTTCAAAATTCAAATCACTTTGCTGTGTCTGTTGTGTGAAGCATCTTTTATTTTGTGTATACACTGATATTTTATGTCACAAATAGGAAGACATAGATGCTAGAATTAACTGACAGACTAGTTTCACTTCATATTGTTAGCAAATAACAACAAATCAAAAATAGTAGAAATAAGGAACTGCAGATGCTGGTTCATACACAAAAGCACACAAAGTGTTGGAGTAACTCAACAGGTCAGGCAGTATCTCTGCAGAACACAGATAGGCAATGTATCCGGTCAGAATGAAGAAGGGTCCTGACCCAAAACGTTGCCTACTCATGTATTCACGAGATGCTGCCTGGCCCGCTGAGTTACTCTGGCACTTAGTGCCCTTCTCTGGTGAACGTGGATAGGTGACGTTTCAGGTCGGGACCCTTCTTCAGACTCAAACAGCATTCTTCACAAATCAAAGGTACTTTCCATTATAAAAATATAGGAAACATGACTTTTGGTTTTACGTGCTAGAAATGTTAGTTTTTATTCCTCTTGGGCCACTTTGGGTTTCATTCAGAAAGCTCTCCAAATATGCAGTTTTATATCGAAAACACATAAATGGACAAATTTGTCAACCGTCCAACACATTCACCAACCCAGCATTCAACAATAATTTAAGAAAGAACTGCAGATGCTGGAAAAATCGAAGGTAGACAAAAATGCTGGGGAAACTCAGCGTGTGAGGCAGCGTCTATGGAGCGAAGGAAATGGGCGACGTTTCAGGTCGAGACCCTTCTTCAGACTGATGTGGGGGTGGGAAGAAGAAAGGACGAGGTGGAGACAGTGGACTGTGGGCGAGCTGGGAAGGGGAGGGGAAAGAGGGAGAAAGCAAGGACTACCTGAAATTGGAGAAGTCAATGTTCAGACCACTGGAGTATAAACTACCCAAGCAAAATATGAGGAGCTGTTCC
This sequence comes from Leucoraja erinaceus, assembly GCF_028641065.1. NCBI lineage: Eukaryota > Metazoa > Chordata > Chondrichthyes > Rajiformes > Rajidae > Leucoraja > Leucoraja erinaceus. The sequence goes on along the minus strand of NC_073385.1, from coordinate 68,659,879 downwards.
TCCAATTTGCGGTGGGACTCACTCTGGCCATGCAGGAGGCCCAGGACAGAAAGGTCGGATTTGGAATGGGAGGGGGAGTTGAAGTGCTGAGCCACGGGGAGATCAGCTCTCCCACAACCTACTGTCTCCGCCTCTTCATTTCTTCTTTCAGCCCCCCATCCCCCACCCCCACATCAGTTTGAAGAAGGGTCTTGACTCGAAACGTCACCTATTCCTTCTCTCTGCCTTACCCGCTGAGTTTCTCCAGCATTTTTGTCTACCTTCAACAATAATTTGTTTTCCTTTTGATGCTGAATTCTCAAGCCACAAGATCAACACCATCATTAACTGTTCAAGATAAAGCAGAATGGTGAGAATTTGTTATTACTGTAATGCAGCTCATGCCATTTCCCTCCTGCCCTCCACATCATCCCTCTCTGCGAAGTCTTCGTCTGATTTTCTTACACATTATTTTTGTTTCTGAACTTAGGCCATTGAGTATGCGATTCGATGGTTTGAACAGGTAGGGGTGGTGCTTTCAACACTACTCAGCCCTTCTACTGGTTTAACCTTCTGATATTGAATATCTGACTCCAGCAGAGCGCATGTAAACTTGCAAAATACACATGTAGGAATCAGTAGTAAGGAAGGCAAATGCAATGCTAGCATTTATTTCAAGAGGGTTAGAATACAAAAACAGGGATGTAATGCTGAGGCTCTATAAGGCGCTGGTTAGGCAGTATTTTGTGTATTGTGAGCAGTTTTGGGCACCACATCTGAGGAAGGATGTGCTGGCTCTGGAGGGGGTCCAGTGGAGGTTTACAAGAATGATCCCAGGAATGAGTAGGCTAACATAAGACGAGCGTTTGACGGCACTGGGCCTCTACTCGCTGGAGCTTAGTAGGATGAAGGGGGATAGAGCTTGGATAGAGTGGATGTCGAGAGGATGTTTCCATTAGTGGGAGAGTCTAGGACCAGTGGTCATAGCCCCAGAATTAAAGGTCGTTCCTGTAGGAAGGAGATGAGGAGGAATTTTTTTTTAGTCAGAGGGTGGAGAATCTGTGGAATTCTTTGCTACAGAAGGCTGTGGTGGCCAAGTCAATGGATAATTTTTAAGGCAGAGATAGATAGATTCTTGATTAATAAGGGTGTCAGGGATTATGGGGAGACGGCAGGAGAATGGGGTTAGGAGGGAGAGATAGATCAGCCATGATTGAATGGTGGAGTAGACTTGATGGGCCGAATGGCCTAATTCTGCTCTCATCATTTCCTATCATGTGGAACGGGAGGCACTGGTGCCCTTATCTGTGGAGAAAAACTGAATCTCCCTTGAACACTTCCCTGGAAACTCTGCATGAATATTGAATCTGCAATGGTCAAACTGGAGATCTTCCTTCTCTGTGCCCTGTAAATTCCAAACAGTGGCACCAAAAATAAACATTTCATAAAACTAATGATCAATTTGGGAAAACAGGAAGAGAATCGCCAAAATATTTAATAATTCCTCTTCCATTCATTCTTCAATTTTCCAAAGCTCCAATTAATGTCATGGTGAATAACCTCCTAACTACTCTCCTTTCCATTGTAAGATTGACTCCCCTCCACTCCCCCACCCTCCTTACAATCGGTCTGAAGAAGGATCCCAACCTGAAACGCCATCCATCCATGTTCTCCAGGGATGCTGCCTGGCTAGCTGAGTTACTCCAGCATGTTGTGTCTTATTTTGTAACCCAGCATCTGCAGTTCCTTGTTTCTACAAACAAGGAAGCAGCTGCTTCCTCTCTAAAACAAAACCGTTTTACCGTTCTGTTGTTTACTTACACTGGGAGATTATGTAAGTGGAGTTTCATTGCTTCCGAAGATAATATTGAGGTAATGACCCTTCCTGCGAACACAATGGAACATCTTTTCCAATGAATACCTGGCATGTTGGAAGCAATTCATGCATTGTGAAATGAGTCTAAACGTCACAAACATTTCCTCAAAAATCAAGGTTGTTGCAAAACTGATACAGAACATTTCCTAGAATTCCAATTCTCACATTAGAGTTTCGGTTTCAATTAAATTGTTTGGTTTATTTTTTGTAATACCGCATTAGCATATACACAGGGCCCTCCATAATGTTTGGGACAAAGACCCATCATTTATTTATTTGCCTCTGTACTCCACAATTTGAGATTTGTAATAGAAAAAAATGACATGCGGTTAAAGTGCACATTGTCAGATTTTATTAAAGTGTGTTTTTCTACATTTTGGTTTCACCATGTACAAAATTACAGCTGTGTTTATACATAGCCCCCCCCATTTCAGGGCACCATAATGTTTGGGACACATGGCTTCACAGGTGTTTGTACTTGCTCAGGTGTGTTTAATTGCCTCCTTAATGCAGGTATAAGAGAGCTCTCAGCACCTAGTCTTTCCTCCAGTCTTTCCATCACCTTTGCAAGCTTTTATTGCTGTTTATCAACATGAGGACCAAAGTTGTGCATAGGGACTGGCAGGCCAAGGAAGACCTCCACAGCTGATGACAGAAGAATTCTCTCAAAAATAAAGAAAAATCCCCAAACACCTGTCCGAAAGATCAGAAACACTCTTCAGGAGTCAGGTGTGGATTTGTCAATGACCACTGTCCACAGAAGACTTCACGAACAGAAATACAGAGGCTACACTGCAAGATGCAAGTTAGCCACAAAAATAGGGTGACCAGGTTACAGTTTGCCAAGAAGTACTTAAGAGAGCACACACAGTTCTGGAAAAAGGTCTTGTGGACAGATGAGACGAAGATTAACTTATATAAGAGTGATGGCAAGAGCAAAGTATGGAGGAGAGAAGGAACTGCCCAAGATCCAAAGCATGCCACCTCATCTGTGAAACACAGTGGTGGGGGTGTTAAGGCCTGGGCATGTATGGCTGCTGAAGGTACTGGCTCACTTATCTTCATTGATGATACAACTGCTGATGGTACAGGTAGTAGCATAATGAATTCTGAAGTGTATAGACACATCCTATCTGCTAAAGTTCAAACAAATGCCTCAAAATGCATTTGCCGGCAGTTCATTCTACAGCAAGACAATGATCCCAAACATACTGCTAAAGCAACAAAGCTAAAAAATGGTCAATTCTTGAGTGGCCAAGAATTTTTCTCCGTGTCTCCCCCCCCTTTGCGGCCTACAACGTGGAGTGGTGCGGCCATGTTCCGATCCATCCCGATTCCGGAGCTTCGATCATCCTGACAAGAGGGCTTATACAGCGGACCGTCAGCAACGGCCCCGTTCAAAGGCCTGACCACGGGTAAACAAAGGAGGAAGATGACTGAACTTTATTGCCTTCCATCACAGTGAGGAATGTGGATTCCACTGTGGTGGATGTTTATGTTAAACTTTATTTTATGTGCTGTGAATTTTTGCTTTTTACTTAGTATGGCTGTATGGTAACTCAAATTTCACTGTACATTGGTACATGTGAGAATTAAATTGAATCTTGAATCACCCAATCTGAACCCAATTGAGCATGCCTTTTATATGCTGAAGAGAAAACTGAAGAGGACTGCCCCCCCCCAAAACAAGCATAAGCTAAAGATGGCTGCAATATACAGGCCTGGTAGAGCATCGCCAGAGAAGACACCCAGCAACTGGTGATGTCCATGAATCGCAGACTTCAAACAGTCATGGCTTGCAAAGGATATACTAAGCATGACTACTTTCATTTACATGACATTGCTGTGTCCCAAACATTATGGTGCCCTGAAATGGGGGGACTATGTATAAACACAGCTGCAATTTCTACATGGTGAAACCAAAACGTATAGAAATGGCCTTTATTAAAATCTGACAATGTACACTTTAACCACATGTGATTTTTATTATTACAAATCTCAAATTGTGGAGTACAGAGGCAAATACATAAATGATGGGTCTTTGTCCCAAACATTATGGAGGGCATTGTAACATGAAGTGCTCAGTTGGAATGAAAAATTGAAAACATTAATACCGTAATTAATTATCAGAGTGGCAGTGGGGAGACTGTACAGAGGTGTATAAGATCATGAGGGGAATGCAGAGAAGGGGGGTAGGTCTTTTACCCAGAATAGGGTAAAGGACCTAGTAGGCAGGGACTATAACACAATTTAAAAGACATTTGGACAGGTAGATGGATAGGAAAGGTTTAGAGGGATCTTGACCAAATGCAGCCTGGTGTGACTGTGTAGATGGTGCATGTCGGTCGACATCTTGGTGGTAGTCAGCACGGTGGCCCAGCGGTAGAGTTGCGGCCTTACAGCACCAGCGACCTGGGTTCGATCCTGACTATGGGTGCTGTCTGTACGGAGTTTGTACGTTCTCCCCGCGGATTTTCTCTGAGTGCTCCGTTTCCTCCCACACTCCATAGATGTACAGGTTTGTAGGTTAATTGGCTTCGGTAAAATTGTAAATTGTGTATTGGATAGTGTTAGGATACGGTGTGGACCCTTTGGGCTGAAGGGCCTGTTTCCAAACTGTATCTCAAGTCTAGAGACATCGGCAAGTTGTGCCTGTTATCGTGATGTATGACTCCATGACCCTAATAATAAATGATTAAGAAAACATCTGAGGAATATTACATATTGTAAATATTTTTAAATGCTCGCGAAACATGACCTACAGCAATGACCTACAGCTTAAGGTATTATGTAACTTCTTGAGGAACAATTAAACATTTGTATAACCAGACAATCAAAGTTCCACTTCACTGTTACCAGTGCAAACCACCCAGCTGTAAACAGTGTAGGCCTGCCATGTGATCACACTGTCCTTTAAATTTAGCCAGTTATTTTTAACATCTAATAATGAGGTGCTGGCATCATTTGAACCAACAGGCCAGTAAAACATCCATATCATTCCATCTCCTGAGTTTTATCCAGTAACATTTCTAACATTCCCAGAGCTATAGCGGCTCTGAACCGGCCCTGCTGAGTGCCCCCCACCCCCCATGGACTGTCTCCCTCGGATGGTCATCGTTGCACATACACATCTGCACTTTAGTCTGTTTGAACTGTTTTGACTATTTACTGTTGTAATGTTCTTCTTACAAACCATGTTCTCGGGGTATCTAAATCTAAATTTTATTAGTTATTTAAGTTATGACATTGGATGGAAGCTGCTTACCAATTCTCGTTGCGTTTATGTGCAATGACAATAAAATATATTATTATTATTATTATTAATTCTAAGAGAAGATAACAAAATTCAAAAACGTACAGAAAAGTGAAAGGCTTGGATAGAGTGGATGCGGAAAAGATCCACAGCTTACAGTTTATTACACATGATTAGTAATGCAAAATCAGAATGAAAATATTTGTTTCACAATGTGACCATATGCCACTGATGTTTTGACGGGTATATTAATAGCTGTTTTCAAATTACCACTGGGATATTGACTTCTTCCTGTGTTCGATGTGTTTCAACATGCTTGAGATGGCTCTGTATTTCAGCAGCATGAATGTGAATTCAACCTTTCAAAAGAAAAACATTTCATAGTTTATCACAATGCGTTATCGTTTAATGAATCAACATGCAATAGGCATTTGACTTCCAATTAATTTTTAATTCTTTAGAAAATGTTTGCTCTAGGTAACCGACCCAATATATTTCAAAACAGTACAATTGTACTCTGCTCACCATGACTGTTTATACCAGAAAAGAGACGCAAAATGCTGGAGTAACTCAGCAGGTCAAGCAGCATCTCTGGAGAAGATGGAACGGTGACAATTCGAGTTGGGATCTTTCTTCAGACTGCTTGTGGGGGGAGGGGGAATCTGAAGAAGGTCGTGACCCAAAATGTCATCTATCCATGTTCTCCTGAGAGAAGGAATGGGTGACGTTTCGGGTCGAGACCCTTCTTCAGTTCTTTGTTTTTTACAGCTGTTTTTTCTAGACAGGACCTGGCATGCTTATTCCCAAACCAAACAATGATCTTTTATTTTTAACTTAGTTTTGTTGAACCTTTGAGATCTCGTTTAAGATTAAGTCAAATTATTTGTGAACAATGATTATCGAGTTCCTGTTTTGTTTAACAGAAGGCAGATTGCCACTGGACTCTGACACAATTGTGGACAAACCCTGGCGCTCCCTTCCACTTCTTGTTTACATGAATCTTCTTCTAGATGTCAACTTCCAAGTGTGGGAACAAGGGCAATGGCGCCAACCTCTTATAGGGTGTGCAGCAGAAGCAACATGGTCAAGGGTAGAAACGGCAGCAAACTTGGGGCAATGGAATATTACGGAGCAGGGTATAATTTGCGAAAACAAAAGACACAGAGTGCTGGAGTAACTCAGCGGGTCAGGCAGCATTTGTGGAGAACATGGATAGGTGACGTTTCACAGAGTGCTGGAGTAACTCAGCGGGTCAGGCAGCATCTCTGGAGAACGTGGATAGGTGACGTTTCACAGAGTGCTGGAGTAACTCAGCGGGTCAGGCTGCATCTCTGGGGAACATGGATAGGTGACATTTCATGGATAGGTGACATTTCAGGACGGGACCCTCCTTCAGACTGATTGTAAAAGTTCTGTGTGTACACTGATAGAGCTCAGCTCTTTCTTATCACTACTTTTCTGTCTGACTGCTTATCAGATAATGAGATTTTTTTTCTACCCACATGGGAAGAGGTGGAAACCTCTCATCTAATGTTTCCACCACAAGCTTTATGCTCTGGGTATCGACTCCAACCTTATGCCTGACCATTGGCTGAAGCTGAGCCGAACTCTGTTACTTTGTTGCCATGTTGGGCTCCAGGATGAGCTCTTGGCCACAATTCCTCAACGTAATCAGATCTCACAGTCGATTCTGCATTCTTGTGTTCATATATGTCCTTGGGCAAACATAATTCTGAGCACAAAGCTTTCCCATCTCTGTGACCCACTCAACATTCAGACACGGGGAGAAAAGTGCCGCAAAATATGCCAGATAATAGGTACTAACGTACACACAAAATGCTGGAGTAATGCAGCATCTCTGAAGAGAAGGAATGGGTGACGATTATGGTCGAGACCCTTCTCCCATGCGTGTCCCGCTAAGCTACTCCAGCATTTTGTGTCTATCTTTGGTGTAAACCAGCATCTGCATTTCCCTCCCACACAATAACTACCAAAACCCTTGGCATTGTCCAACAATCATTATTCCAGGGGATGGATATTAACCAGAACCACAACTGTACCAGTCACACGTCAGCAAGGCAAGTTCATGCTCATACATACTGTATTAGCCAAGTATGTTTTGCAACATATGAGGAATTTGATTTGCCGTACAGTCATACCAATAAAAAGCAAAAGAACACACAAAATACATTTTAACATAAACATCCACCACAGTGACTCCTCCACATTCCTCACTGTGGTGGAAGGCGTAAAAACGTTCAATCTCTTCCCTTCTGTGTTCTCCCGCGGTCGGGGGCCTCGAGCCTTCCGTTGACGGGACGATCTTGACTTCCGCAGCTGGCGGTGAGCCCTGGGGCGATCAAGCTTCTGCATCGGGGGGGGATGTCAGTTCCCCGCACCAGGCGATCGGACTCGCTATATAACCCGTAGAAATTAGCTGCTGCACCCATCATTTACAAAATACGCTGCACAGCCAGGTAACTCCTCCCTGTGAGCATTGGAACAGCCCCATCAACAAATTCCGCTCCAGATTTCACAATATCCTTATTTCAAAATATAACAGAGATCCTTCAATGTTGCTTGGTCTCAATCCCAGTATTCCCTCTCCAGCAGCATTGTGGAAATATCTTCTCTTGTAGTTGTGTACAGGATGAATTCAGTCCTCATTGACATTGGCTGTGCTCCCGCCTCATTCACCTGCCTCAATCCATCCATTCCGCACCGATTGCCTTCTCAACCCCCCCCCCCCCCCCCCACGCCATCTATCCACCCCGCACTGATTAACACACCTACCCCCCCCTCCCCTTCCCTGACCGTATTGTGCTTCATGGTGTTCAGAGCGAACATTGACTATGTTTGATAACGGAATGCAATCAAATGTGTTTTAATTCCCAATGTTATTATATGTTTTAACAACTTTACACATATTACCAATAGAACATTTGCTGCAATTATGTACTTTGGCCATCTCTTGTCAGATAGGTATGGTCGGTTTAACAGCTATTATCATAAAATGCCTTTAGTAATTTCCTTGCAACCTGTATATTCTGTTACGGATACATTATGAGGGAAGCCAGAGTGTTTCTGTGCCAATAGCAATAACGAACCATGCTATGGCCATGTCATGGTAATTTTAGGTCCTTCACAGAAAACATGCTTGCATAGTTTTAAGTTGCAGAGTTAGAGATAGAAAAGGGACAGGACAAGCAGAATATCTGATAGGATGAGGTGTTGGATACTGCAGGGTTAAGCTGTTAATAATCATATTGATGGATTAATGTGGGTTGATTGGGAATGATAACATGATGCAGACCAAAACTGCACACAATACTCCTAGTACAGTATAACCAAGGATTTATACTTTTTCTTTTCTATTTACAACAATTAATCATGCAAACGACTCAATTGCTCTCATGAAGCACTTCCTCATATGCCACAACATTTAACGTATATAATGGAATAATTTAAATTAAATTAGTATTACATGAAAGCCAACCCAATGCTCTGTACCTTCGATTTTCCAGCATCTGCAGTTCCTTCTTGAACGCTCTTAAGACAACGTTGGCTTTGATGTTTCTAAGTGTTCAATTACTACCACATTGCCCCAGGAGGCAGTGGATGCCGTCAATGGATATTTTAAAGGCAGAGATAGATAAATTCTTGATTAGTACAGGTGTCGTGGGTTATGGGGAGAAGACAGGAGAATGGGGTTAAGATTGAGAAAGATAGATCAGCCATGATTGAATGGCGGAGTAGACCTGATGAACCGAATGGCCAAATTCTGCTCCTATCACTTATGAACCAAATCTCATTTTTTTCCCCAACATAATAACTTACTCCAGTCTCCTAATCTGTATTCCTCCAATTTCTCTGGAGCATCTCCAGTTTTCTTAGCTTCACAATTGATTGCTATCCCAATCAGCTATTCCGACCCCTAAGTCTGCAAATCTATCCCCATCCTGAGGCCCAGTTCTCTATCTCAGCCTTTGCCTTTATAGAATTCTTTAGAATCTATCGCTTTGACCAAGCTTTTGGACCCTGCTTTTAATATTTATTGTGTGAGTTAGGTTTAGGTTAAGGTTTATTATTGTCACGTTTATTGAGGTACAGTGAAAAGTGTTATTTTGCGTGCCATCCAAGCAGATATACCATACATACATACATACATACCAAGCCAAATTCAAGTTAGATAAAGCAAAGGAGAAGATACAGAGGACAGAATATAGTTCTCAGCATTGTAGAGCATCAGTTCCAGAAACAAAGTCCAATGTTCTCAATGGGGTAGAGGTGAATCGGACATTACCCTAGCTTATGGAAGGGCCGTTCAGAAGCTGGATAACAGAGGGGAAGAAGCTGTTCCTGTGTCTGGTGATACACGCTTTCTGCTAGATGGGAGCAAGCAGGAGAAGGAATCTCCAGGGTGGGACGTCTTTAATTACATCCATGGCTTTTTTGAGGCAGTGTGAATTGTAGATGAAGTCAATGGTTCGATGCAAATAAACATTTTAGGATGTTTGGGGGAAAGAAAAATGCTATTTTGTTTGAACACCTTGTAATATTGGACAGTCTATCAATTAGTTCTACTCCTCTGAGGAAGTGAATTATCTGGAATGTGAGGAAAGGGCATGGAACTGATAGCAAGGTCGAAGATCAGTTATGATACTGATGAATGGCAAAGCAGGCGTGAAGAGTATAAAATGGCCGACACCCGCTATCTCGACCCAAAACGTCACCCATTCCTTCTCTCCGAAGATGCTGCCTATTTCGCTGAGGTACTCCAGCATTTTGTGTCTCTCTTCGGTTTAAACCAGCATCTACAGTACCTTCCAACACCTGCTATTTCTTATCTTCTTAGATAACAGTAAGCTTTCTTAACTATAAGACCATTATTACATTACATCTTGCAGGCCAATGAAACAAAGGTCTCTTTCTAAGCATTATTTCTTGTAAAAGTTAGAGCAGAATAGCCTCGTATTAAAATATTTATTAGATTGAAAAAAATGTACACCAAGCTCTTGGTTTATTGCTTCATTGCAAATTTTCTGATTAACTTAAACAAATACATATTAAATAGTGTCACGTTAAAAGTCATTGCCATATCGATCGTCTATATTTGCATTGGCACATATCAAAGACTTCTTGTTCAATTAAAACTGAACAATGCAAATAAATAATAGCATGTAAAGTATGGCATAATTTCAAGGCATGACACTATTCATTAAATTGCAAACCAGTTAGATTTTGCTATGATTGCGATAAGATACAATATGATATAATAGAACTTTATTTATCCCAGGAGGGAAATTGATCTGCCAGCAGTCATAAAACAGAACAAGATACATGAAACATGAAATTAAAGTGATGTGGAAAGTCCAGGGATGTGCAAAGAGGTGGGGGGGGGGGGGGGGGGGGGGGGGGGGGGGGGGGGGGTGGGGGGGGGGGGGGGGGGGGGGGGGGGGGGGGGGGGGGGGGGGGGAGTGAGGGGGTGGTGTCTACCCCACGACAGAATGGGGAGGAGTTGTACAGTTTGATAGCCACTGGGAATAAGGATCTCCTGTGGCGTTCTGTGCTGCCACTTGGTGGAACCAGTCTGTTGCTGAAGGTGCTCTTCAGGTTGACTAATGTGTCATGGAGGGGGTGGGCTGTATTGTCCTGGATGCTCCGCAGTTTGAGGAGCATCCTCCCCTCCAAGACCAACCTCCAATGAATCCAACTCCACCCCCAGGATGGAGCCAGCCTTCCTGATGAGCGTGTTGATTCTGTTGCCGTCCGTGGCCTTCGCCCTGCTACCCCAGCACACGACAACGTAGAAGTAGGCACTGGCCACCACCGATTGATAGAACATCTGTAGCATCTTACTGCAAGCGTTGAAAGAACGGCGGCTCCTCAAAAAGTACAGGCGGCTCTGTCCCTTCTTGTACAGGGCCTCAGCATTCCTGGACCAGTCCAGTTTACTGTCCAGGTGAACTCCAAGGTACTTGTACTCCTTGGTAAACTGCACATCCACACCCTTGATGGAGACAGGGGACAGGGGTGTTCCTCTCCTCCTAAAGTCCACCACTAACTCCTTAGTCTTGTTGGTGTTGAGCTGCAGGTAATTCAGCCCACACCACTCAATGGTTGCTGCCTCATTAGATTGATTCCTTACGCATGCTGTCTTACTCTGACCACAGTTCTATTACCTCACAAACAAAAACACAGTGATAGTAAGCATTGTAACGATTCACGAGGAATCTAATTCAGTATTGTTCCTACTTGCAAACCTTTTACATTATGAAAGCCAGCAACATAACAATTGCCAACATACACACATACCATTGTAGAATGGTGCATTCCAAAACAGGAACATAGAGTACTTGACACACGTGGATAATTTAAAAAAAGCATTACTGGTCAAGAAATGTTGTGCTTTAAGGACCGGCCATTTTTCAGCTCTTAACATTAATAAAGCTTAAATACCAACATTGGTTTTTCTGTTGTAATATTAACACTACACTTCTAAATTTAAAATATCAATATAGTCTGTTTTTAAAGATAATTATTTGCTTTTTCCTCCCCTTTCATGCTTTTCAGTAGACGTGACAATGCTAATTATTTCACTCTTCACACATTTACCTGATTTATTTTTCTTTTTTCCACACCATCCATAATTCTCATTATTGGTTCTTATACTGCTGTTGCATCTGTTCCATTGCCACCACATTAGCCATCTTCCACGTCCCTTTCTCTCCAGCTTTTCATTCTCAAACCTTGCTGCCATTATTTTCCTCCGTAAATGTCCTATTTGGTCTGTTCCAACATGTTGACACTCTTCTATGATGTTCCTGATCTCATCTCTGTTTACAAGTTTCCTTATGCTTTTTCAGGCAGCGCCATGTCAGTGTATTCATGAAAATCTGAATAATGTTTCATTACAATCGCTCTTTACAACTCTACTCGAACAGCAGCATTACTTCCTCTAACTATGCTCAATCTCCTCACAGATATGCCACTTCTCCAACTGTCGGGACCAAAAGACCTTCATACTATCTTTAATCGGACTTTACTGGACTTTCTCCTGCACTCAACATTATTCCCTTTATCCTGCATCTGTACACAGTGGACGGCTCGATTGTAATCATGTATAGTCTTTTCACTGATTGGATAGTACGCAACAAAACAGCTTTACATGTACATGTGACAACAATAAACTAAACAACACCACCCATGCAGTTAGAATCCAGAGAGTGTATAAAGCTTCCCCTGGCTCGGGTCAGGTCAGGTCGGGAGGAGATCCCCCCCGCCATGGGTACCATGTAATCCCGTGCTACCTGCTCCATGACCGGATAGGGAGTGCATGAGAAAGAGGGAGAACATAGAACTGGTGCGAAAGGGTTCATCGGCGGTCGGCGTGGACTCAGTGGGCCGAAGGGCCTGTTTCCATGCTGATCTCTGAACTAAACTAAACTAAATGATGGTGAATTGTTCAAAGTCTTTGCCTGAGAGGGCTGTAGCGATCCAGTCATTGTATGCATTTAAAACAGAGACTCAGAGATTTTTGGATATGAAAGGAAGCCAGGAAAATGGTAAAACAATAAACTAAAACTGAACTGGTGCATGGGGTAAGATGCGGGCCTTTAATTTATAGAATTAGCAGACTCGGTCTAGTTCTGTTCTTATTTCTCACATTTTTGATATTGTTTCATTAATTGGATGTTGTACAGCCTGCACTGCTGTATAACAGTTAAGTACATAATATTCTTCATTATCTCTTCCTAAGTCTAGCCATTGGTGAACTCATTGGTGACTGCTGCTGGAAGTTGGAAGTTGTCAAACCATTGAGTGGTGTGGGCTGAATTACCTGCAGGGGCAGGAGTTGGAACAAAAGATTGAAAGTTTCTCTGCATTGCCTGCTGGAAACATGCTGCTTTGGCAGAGCAGTGAACATGCAGCACTTCTGTACAAGGCTATCATACCTCAACAAAAGCCACATCTAGAGTGACCTGTTCCCTTCTCTCTCCTGACGTGAGCAGTTGGTTGTCACAAGAAGCAGCACCATTAGCCTGTCACAATGTCACCATTTTATTAAGGATCTTATTATGGGGAAATGGTCATATACTGTATGTAAATCCTGCTCTCTCCCATCTGATTCTAAGGTTAGTTTAGTTTAGGATACGATCGAACTTGATTTATCCCAGGAGGGAAGTTGATCTGCGAACAGTCATGAAACACAAAATACATGAAACTAAAGTGACGAGTGGAAAGGATTGGGGACATCCAAAGATTGGGGGGGTGGAATTTGCAATACATAGAGGTACCTACTAGAGGAGGGGCAGTGCTGGACCTCCTGTTAGGAAATGAGACTGGACAGGTGGCGGAGGTATGCGTTGGGGAGCACTTCGGGTCCAGTGATCACAATACCATTAGTTTCAATATAATTATGGAGAGGGTCAGAACTGGACCTAGGGTTGAGATTTTTGATTGGAGAAAAGCTAACTTTGATGAGATGCGAGATGATTTAAAAGGAGTGAACTGGGACATTTTGTTTTATGGGAAAGATGTAGAAGAGAAATGGAGGACATTTAAAGGGGAAATTTTAAGAGTACAGAATCTTTATGTTCCTGTTCGGTTGAAAGGAAACAGTAAAAATTGGAAAGAGCCCTGGTTTTCAAGGGAAATTGGACATCTTGTTCGGAAAAAGAGGGAGATCTACAATAATTATAGGCAGCATGAAGTAAATGAGGTGCTTGAGGAGTATAAGGAATGTAAAAAGAATCTTAAGAAAGAAATTAGAAAAGCTAAAAGAAGATATGAGGTTGCTTTGGCAAGTAAGGTGAAAGTCAATCCAAAGGGTTTCTACAGCTATATTAATAGCAAAAGGATAAGGAGGGATAAAATTGGTCCATTGGAGAGACAGAGTGGACAGCTATCTGCAGAGCCAAAAGAGATGGGGGAGATATTGAACATTTTTTTTTCTTCGGTATTCACCAAGGAGAAGGATATTGAATTATGTGAGGTAAGGGAAACTAGTAGAGTAGCTATGGATACTATGAGGTTCAAAGTAAAAGAAGTACTGACACTTTTGAAAAATATAAAAGTGGATAAGTCTCCAGGTCCTGACAGGATATTCCCTAGGACATTGAGGGAAGTTAGTGTAGAAATAGCCGGGGCTATGACAGAAATATTTCAAATGTCATTAGAAACGGGAATAGTCCCCGAGGATTGGCGTACTGCGCATGTTGTTCCATTGTTTAAAAAGGGTTCTAAGAGTAAACCTAGCAATTATAGACCTGTTAGTTTGACTTCAGTGGTGGGCAAATTAATGGAAAAGATACTTAGAGATAATATATATAAGCATCTAGATAAACAGGGTCTGATTAGGAACAGTCAACATGGATTTGTGCCTGGAAGGTCATGTTTGACTAATCTTCTTGATTTTTTTGAAGAGGTTACTAGGGAAATTGACGAGGGTAAAGCAGTGGATGTTGTCTATATGGACTTTAGTAAGGCCTTTGACAAGGTTCCTCATGGAAGGTTGGTTAAGAAGGTTCAACTGTTGGGTATAAATGCAGGAATAGCAAGATGGATTCAACAGTGGCTGAATGGGAGAAGCCAGAGGGTAATGGTGGATGGCTGTTTATCGGGTTGGAGGCAGGTGACTAGTGGGGTGCCTCAGGGATCTGTGTTGGGTCCTTTGTTGTTTGTCATGTACATCAATGATCTGGATGAAGGTGTGGTAAATTGGATTAGTAAGTATGCAGATGATACCAAGATAGGGGGTATTGTGGATAATGAAGAGGATTTCCAAAGTCTACAGAGTGATTTAGGCCATTTGGAAAAATGGGCTGAAAGATGGCAGATGGAGTTTAATGCTGATAAATGTGAGGTGCTACACCTTGGCAGGACAAATCAAAATAGGACGTACATGGTAAATGGTAGGGAATTGAAGAATACAGTTGAACAGAGGCATCTGGGTATAACCGTGCATAGTTCCTTGAAGGTGGAATCTCATATAGATAGGGTGGTAAAGAAAGCTTTTGGTATGCTAGCCTTTATAAATCAG
The DNA here is from genome assembly GCF_028641065.1 of Leucoraja erinaceus. Classification (NCBI taxonomy): domain Eukaryota; kingdom Metazoa; phylum Chordata; class Chondrichthyes; order Rajiformes; family Rajidae; genus Leucoraja; species Leucoraja erinaceus. The sequence continues at coordinate 68,644,729 of NC_073385.1, read as the reverse complement.
AGCATTGAGTATAGAAGCTGGGATGTAATGTTAAAATTGTACAAGGCATTGGTGAGACCAAATCTGGAGTATGGTGTACAATTTTGGTCGCCCAATTATAGGAAGGATGTCAACAAAATAGAGAGAGTACAGAGGAGATTTACTAGAATGTTGCCTGGGTTTCAACAACTAAGTTACAGAGATAGGTTGAATAAGTTAGGTCTTTATTCTCTGGAGCGCAGAAGGTTAAGGGGGGACCTGATAGAGGTCTTTAAAATGATGAGAGGGATAGACAGAGTTGATGTGGACAAGCTTTTTCCTTTGAGAATAGGGAAGATTCAAACAAGAGGACATGACTTCAGAATTAAGGGACAGAAGTTTAGGGGTAATATGAGGGGGAACTTCTTTACGCAGAGAGTGGTGGCGGTGTGGAATGAGCCCCCAGTGGAAGTGGTGGAGGCAGGTTCATTGGTATCATTTAAAAATAAATTGGATAGGCATATGGATGAGAAGGGAATGGAGGGTTATGGTATGAGTGCAGGCAGGTGGGACTAAGGGGAAAAAAAAATTTGTTCGGCACGGACTTGTAGGGCCGAGATGGCCTGTTTCCGTGCTGTAATTGTTATATGGTTATATGATTATATGGTTATATGGAAGGAGAGTCAGTCTACCCCACGACAGAAGGGGGAGGAGTTGTACTGGTTGATAGCCACAGGGAAGAAGGATGCAGATGTTGGATGAGTGGAGCCTCCTGAAACAGTACAGCCGGCTCTGTCCCTTCTTGTACAGGGCCTCAGCGTTCCTGGACCAGTCCAGTTTACTATCCAGGTACACTCCCAGGTATTTGTACTCCCTGGTAAACTGCACATCCACACCATTGATGGAGACAGGAGACAGGGGACAGGGGTGTTCCTCCCCTCCTATAGCCCACCACTAACTCCTTAGTCTTGTCGGTATTGAACTGCAGGTGATTCAGCCCACACCGAAACGTCACCCATTCTTTCTCTCCAGAGATGCTGCCTGTCCCGCTGAGTTATTCAAGCATTTTGTGACTACCCACTCAACAAAGTCGCTGTCTACACCTCTGTATTCAGCTCCCCTCCCCTCACTGATGCAGCCCACAATTGCAGAGTCATCTGAAAACTTCTGCAGGTGGCAGGAGTCCGAGTTATATCTGAAGTCTGAGGTGTAGATGATGAACAGGAAGGGAGAGAGGACCGTCCCCTGTGGGGCCCCTGTGTTGCTCACCACCATGTCAGAGACACAGTTCTGTAGCCTGACATATTGTGGTCGTCCAGTCAGGTAGTTGGTGATCCAGGACACCAATGGAGCATCCACCCGCATCTTCATCAGTTTGCTCCCTAGCAGTGCAGGCCGGGTGGTGTTCAAAGCACTGGCAAAGTCAAAAAACACCACTCTCACAATGCTCCCCAGCTTATCCAGGTGAGCATAGGAATGATGGAGCAGGTGGATGATGGCGTTCTCAACCCCCATCTTTGTTTGGTAAGCAAACTGCAGGGGGTCTGGGTAGGGTTTAACCAGGGGTCGCAGGTGAGTGAGCACCAGCCTCTTCAGGGACTTCATGATGTGTGAAGGCAGCACCACCCGTCTGTAGTCATGGAGGATCTGGGACGGGTCCTCTTTGGTACAGGAACCAGGCAGGATGTCTTCCACATCACAGGAACCCTCTCCAGGCTCAGGCTCAGGTTGAAGAGATGCTGGAGTAGTGTGTGGAACAGGCCCTTTGGTCCACTGAGTCTACGCTGACTAGTGATCACCCATACTCTAGTTCTATTTTTGAATGAACTGCAGATGCTGGTTTACACCGAAGATAGGCAAAAATGCTGGAGCAACTAGGTGGAACAGGCAGCATTTCTGGAGATGCTATGGGTGACGTTTTGGGTTGAGACCCTTGTTCAGACTGAAAGTCAGGGGAGAGGGAAAATGTAGATATGGATGAGTACAAAGAGAATGTTTTATTTTAATTTTTTTATTTATTGGAAGCAAATGTACAAAAATAGAACCAACAGCATATAAAATTATAGTCATTGTACAGCTTCAATTTTAACTTTTATGCTTGAATTGGAAGAGAAGAAAGGAGAACAAGCAAGAAAGAGAGAAAGTGAAAAGTGCAAAGATAGAGAACCCCTAGACTACCAAAGTAGTTTAGCCAAAGAGTGAATAAATGAAAAAAAAAAGAGAGGAATAGAAAAAAAATAAAAGGACAAAAAGAAAAAGAGAGAAAAAAGTGGTGATATACCTGCCTCACATCCCTCCCCACCCACCCACCTCACCCAACCCGTAATTAGATTTAAATGCAAAGTTGTGTTGTGCCATGCTATCCTTGTAATAAATCAATGAATGTCTTCGAAAAATGATCTGGTTTTTCTGCCAGGAACAAGTCTAACATTTTCAAGATGTAGCATTACAAGGAGAATGTTGAGTGTGAAAACACCAGATCAAACCTGACGATGATCGATGAAATGCAGCATTCTTCATTTTTCTATTCGACACACCAGGGACGATTTACAGAGGCCAATTAACCTACAAACCACACGTCTTTGGAATGTGGGAGACCACATTTCTTTCATTTCACTGCACATCTCGTATGTGTATGTGACAAATAAACTTGACTTGACCGGAGCGCACGGAGAAAACCCATGCGGTCACAGGGAGAACATACAACCGCCGTACGGACAGCACCCTTCTTCTATCCTACTCTCACACATTTAATCTTTTCATCTCTGGCTTTCGTCCAACCATCTGCCTATCAAACCCCCACCTGTATGCACGTCACCCATTCTTTCTCTCCAGAGATGCAGCCTGTCCCCGCTGAGTTGCTTCAGCATTTTTGTGTCTACCTTTCCACTTCTCACTTGCCAGACTTTGTCCTCACCCTCCACCCTTCCGGCTTTCTACCCTCCTACGAGCAGTCCGAGGATGGGCCCTGACCCGAAACGTCACCTATACGTTACCGACTTGATAGAAGTACATCAAATTATGGGAGGCATAGATAGGGTAAACAGTCAGAATCTTTCCCCCAGGGTGGAGATGTCCAACACCAGAGGGCATAGCTATAAAGTGAGAGGGGGAAGGTTTAATGGAGATAGGTGGGGCAAGTTTTTAACACAGTTTTGGGGGGCATGGAATGCAGTGGCTGGGGTGGTGGTGGAAGTAGATACGATAGTGGCATTTAAAACCCTTTTTGGTTGGCACTTGGAATTGAGGGATGGATCATGTACAAGCAGGTGAGATCAATTTAACTTTTTAAATTGAACATCAATTTAGCATCATGTTTGAGGTCAGACTTTCTGGGCTGAAGTTCCTGTGCTGTACTGTTCTAAAATGTACTTCATTGTTTCGTAATAAACTCTGCAGTTTGGAAAGTTGATGGATTGATTCTCCATTATACTTTAACAGCTACAATCTATCAGTCTTGCAGTTCTGTTTCACAATCAGCTGTTAGATTCTGGTGCTTCCTTGGACAGAATTAGTTACATTTAACACATTCTCTCCTGGCACTCCATACAAGAGAGCTCTGATAAGCGAACACAAGGACTTCCGATGGGAAACCACTGAGACCTGTTTAGAGAAGGATTTTCATAGTGATTACAACCAAAATATAGGTATGTTACAAAACCTACCTGAATCGCCATTGGGAATCTGCCCACAGCCAGGTCCGCGATTTTGGCGCTGTTTGGAGGGGGCGGGTTTAAAACGCGATTTTTACTAGGCTGTACTAATCGCAGATGTTCATCCTAGTAAATCATTAACGAAAAATCGCTGCAAGACCCGGTCGCAAAAGGTATTATTAGTTTTATAGGCCTCGATAATATAGTTATAATAGTTTTAAAATTACTGTCTCATTCCGCAACCTCTCGCAGCCCCAGGGTTTTATAAAGCAAACAATTAAAGGTATGTACCTTATTTTTACATTAAATGGGGCATATATATAACCCTATATATCAAGTTATCTATAGCGAGTGGTTCATTTTGGGCTTTTTATATCCCGCAGTATTTTTCTCGGCATTTGAGGGCACTAATCCAGCGCGATGTCAACGTTCTAAACCAGCGCGCGTTCACATGAACCCACTAGAAAGCCGATTTAAATGGGCATTTATTTACAGCAATTGAACACTAAATTCCTTCCATTTGGCCTATAAATTAATGTAAATTAGATATAAAAATCATGTTATATTGTGAATTATTTGTGAATAATCTTTGGACACTTAAGCTTTATTTAAAAATGTTAATCTTTCCTTAAGAAATGGGCTTTTGATTATCCAAGATCACAGCTTTTTTGTAATGTCCATTGAAAATCAATAGGGAACAAGATGCTAATTTCCGAGTATGAAAATGGCCATAACTTGAGATATGAAAGTGAATTTGGTGTCAAATTAAACTTATTGTTATGCTTTATCTGATGGGATAAATTGCAGACTTGACACTCCATAAATCTCAAAATTTTGTAACATTCCTACGGAAAATATGATAAATGTTTAGAGGAGGCTGTAGATGTGGATGCAAGGAACTGCAGATGCTGGGTTACAGAAAAGGACACAAAGTGCTGGAGTAACTCAGCGGGTCAGGCAGCATCTCTCGAGAAACATAGAAACATAGAAAATAGGTGTAGGAGTAGGCCATTCGGCCCTTCGAGCCTGCACCGCCATTCAATATGATCATGGCTGATCATCCAACTCAGTATCCTGTACCTGCCTTCTCTCCATACCCCCTGATCCCTGAGCCCCAAGGGCCACATCTAATTCCCTCTTAAATATAGCCAATGAACTGGCCTCAACTACCTTCCGTGGCAGAGAATTCCACAGATTCACCACTCTCTGTGTGAAAAATGTTTTTCTCATCTCGGTCCTAAAAGATTTCCCCCTTATCTTTAAACTGTGACCCCTTGTTCTGGACATCCCCAACATCAGGAACAATCTTCCTGCATCTAGCCTATCCAACCCCTTAAGACTATTGTAAGTTTCTATAAGATCCCCCCATCAATCTTCTAAATTCTAGCGATTACAAGCCGAGTCTATCCAGTCTTTCTTCACATGAAAGTCCTGACATCCCAGGAATCAGTCTGGTGAACCTTCTCTGTACTCCCTCTATGGCAAGAATGTCTTTCCTCAGATTAGGAGACCAAAACTGTATGCCCAGGTGTGGTCTCACCAAGACCCTGTACAACTGCAGTAGAACCTCCCTGCTCCTATACGCAAATCCTTTTGCTATGAATGCTAACATCATTCGCTTTCTTCACTGCCTGCTGCACCTGCATGCCTACTTCCAATGACTGGTGTACCATGACACCCAGGTCTCGTTGCATCTCCCCTTTTCCTAATCGGCCACCATTCAGATAATAGTCTACTTTCCTGTTTTTGCCACAAAAGTGGATAACCTCACATTTATCCACATTATACTGCATCTGCCATGCATTTGCCCACTCACCCAGCCTATCCAAGTCACATTGCAGCCTCCTAGCATCCTCCTCACAGCTAACACTGCTCCCAGCCCCCCAAACTTGGTGATGTTGCCTCAATTCCCTCGTCCAAATCATTAATATATATTGTAAATAGCTGGGGTCCCAGCACTGAGCCTTGCGGTACCCCACTAGTCACTGCCTGCCAATGTGAAAAAGGATCCGTTTACTCCTACTCTTTGCTTCCTGTCTGCCAGCCAGTTGTCTATCCACATCAATACTGAACCCCCAATACCGTGTGCTTTAGGTTTGTATACTAATCTCTTATGTGGGACCTTGTTGAAAGCCTTCTGAAAGTCTAGATATAACACATACACTGGTTCTCCCTTATCCACTCCACTAGTTACATCCTCGAAAAATTCTATAAGATTCGTCAGACATGATTTACCTTTCATAAATCCATGCTGACTTTGTCCAATGATTTCACCACTTTCCAAATGTGCTGCTATTCCATCTTTAATAACTGATTCTAGCAGTTTCCCCACTATCGATGTTAGACTAACTGGTCTGTAATTCCCCGTTTTCTCTCTCTCCCTTTTTAAAAAGTGGGGTTACATTAGCTACCCTCCAATCCTCAGGAACTACTCCAGAATCTAAAGAGTTTTGAAAAATTATCACTAATGCATCCACTATTTCTGCGGCTACTTCCTTAAGTACTCTGGGGTGCAGCCTATCTGGCCCTGGGGATTTATCGGCCTTTAATCCATTCAATTTACCTAATACCACTTCCCGGCTAACCTGGATTTCGCTCAGTTCCTCCATCTCATTTGACCCCCAGTCCCCTGCTATTTCCGGCAGATTCTTTATGTCTTCCTTAGTGAAGACAGAACCAAAGTAGTTATTCAATTGGTCTGCCATGTCTTTGTTCCCCATGATCAATTCATCTGTTTCTGACTTCAATGAACCTACATTTGTTTTAACTAATCTTTTTCTCTTCACATATCTATAAAAACTTTTGCAGTCAGTTTTTATGTTCCCTGCCAGTTTTTTTTCATAATCTATTTTCCTTTTCCTAATTAAGCCCTTTGTCCTCCTCTGCTGGACTCTGAATTTCTCCGTGTCCTCTGGTAGGCTGCTTTTTCTGGCTAATTTGTATGCTTCATCTTTTGTTTTGATACTATTCCTGATTTCCCTTGTTATCCACGGATGCACTACCTTCCCTGATTTATTCTTTTGCCAAACTGGGATGAACAATTGTTGTAGTTCATCCATGCAGTCTTTAAATGCCTTCCATTGCATATCCACCGTCAACCCTTTAAGAATCAATTGCCAGTCTATCTTGGCCAATTCACGTCTCATACCCTCAAAGTTACCTTTCTTTAAGTTCAGGACCCTTGTTTCTGAATTAACAATGTCACTCTCCATCCTAATGAAGAACTCAACCATATTATGGTCACTCTTGCCCAAGGGGCCACGCACAACAAGACTGCTAACTAACCCTTCCTCATTACTCAATACCCAGTCTAGAATAGCCTGCTCTCTCGTTGGTTCCTCTACATGTTGGTTTAGAAAACTATCCCGCATACATTCCAAGAAATCCTCTTCCTCAGCACCCTTGCCAATTTGATTCACCCAATCTATATGTAGATTGAAGTCACCCATTATAACTGTTGCACGCATTTCTAATTTCCTGTTTGATGCCATCCCCAACTCCACTACTACTGTTAGGTGGCTTGTACACAACTCCCACTAGCGTTTTCTGCCCTTTAGTGTTTCGCAGCTCTACCCATATCGATTCCTCATCCTCCAAGCTAATGTCCTTCCTTTCTATTGCGTTAATCTCCCCTCTAACCAGCAACGCTACCCCACCTCCTTTTCCTTACTGTCTATCTCTCCTGAATATTGAATATCCCTGGATGTTCAGCTCCCAGCCTTGGTCACCCTGGAGCCATGTCTCCGTGATCACAACTATATCATAGTCATTAATAGCTATCTGCACATTCAACTCATCCACCTTATTACAAATGCTCCTTGCATTGAGACACAAAGCCTTCAGGCTTGTTTTTACAACACTCTTACCCCTTATACAATTATGTTGAAAAGTGGCCCTTTTTGATTTTTGCCCTGGATTTGTCTGCCTGCCACTTTTACTTTTAACCTTGCTACCTATTGCTTCTACCCTCATTTTACACCCCTCTGTCTCTCCACTCACACATTTAAGAAACCCTTTCCCTTTAACTCCATCCTCGACTATCCAATTTGTGTCCCATTAGGATGTGTCTATACACTTCAGAATTCATTATGCTACTACCATCAGCAGTTGTATCATCAATGAAGATAAGTGAGCCAGTACCTTCACCTTTGGATCTTGGGCAGTTCCTTCTCTCCTCCATACTTTGCTCTGTCACTCTGATACAAGTTAATCTTCGTCTCATCTGTCCATAAGACCTTTTTGCAGAACTGTGGTTGCTCTTTTAAGTAGTTCTTGGCAAACTGTAGCCCAGGCCATCCTATTTTTGCAGCTAACTAGTGGTTTGCATTTTGCAGTGTGGCCTCTGTATTTCTGTTGATGACCTTTAATAAAAATCTGACAATGTGCACTTTAACCACTTGTGATTTTCTATTACATATCTCAAATTGTGGAGTACAGAGGCAAATAAATAAACGATGGGTGGGTCTTTGTCCCAAACATTACGGAGGCCACTGTAAGTGCGAGTCAAATATGTGCAATGTTACCATGAGTACACTATCAGTTAACCACAGAAGCAGCACATGGGTGCTTGGTTCAAAGATAGGTGTTGTTGTTACTGAGTATGACACCAATGAATGTATAAGTATTCATTGCATTTAAGAGGTCCCTTTCAGAATAGCAGGCAGTGACTAGTGGGATGCCGCAAGGCTCAGTGCTGGGACCGCAGCTATGTACAATATATATATTAATGATTTAGATGAAGGTATTAAAAGTAACATTAGCAAATTTGCAGATGACACAAAGGTGGGTGGCAGTGTGAACTGTGAAGAGGATGCTATGGGGATGCAGGGCGACTTGGATAGGTGGGGTAAGTGTGCAGATGCATGGCAGATGCAGTATAATGTGGATAAATGTGAGGTTATCCACTTTGGTAGCAAAAACAGGAAGGCAGATTATTATCTGAATGGTGTCAGATTAGGAAAAGGGGAAGTACAACGAGATCTGGGTGTCCGTGTACATCAGTCACTGAAAGAAGGCATGCAGGTACAGCAGGCAGTGAAGAAAGCAAATGGCATGTTGGTCTTCATAACAAGAGGAGTTGAGTATAGGAGCAAAGAGGTCTTTCTGCAATTCTACAGGGCTCTGGTGAGAGCACATCTGGAGTATTGTGTGCAGTTTTGGTCTCCTAATTTGAGGAAGGACATTCTTGCTATTGAGGGAGTGCAGCGTAAATTCACAAGGTTAATTCCTGGGATGGCAGGACTGTGATCCCATGAAAGATTGGAACGACTGGGCTTGTATTCACTGAGTTTCTCCAGCATTTCTGTCAGCCATGATCCCATTGAATGGCAGTGCTGGCTCGAAGGGCCGAATGGCCTCCTCCTGCATCTATTTTCTATGTTTCTAGGAAATAAGTGTCAAATTCCCGACAGCAATTCGTTGACTGACTCGGCTGCGGATGGGTGAATTATGAGTTGTCCTGGGTGCTGGACTGCACACAAAGCCCAACCGGCGGGCCAGCTGAGGAGTTTTGGCCCGGCACCCCATCCAACTCATGAACCGATGATTGGCCATGAGAAGGAGGTGTTAGTCGTTGATTAGTGTATAAATGTAAATAATTTGGTGTACATATAGCTGCTGGTGTACATATGGTGTACATATAGCTGCTAAATTTGTATAAGATAACTAGACTAAGTGGGACCCATTGGGTCCCAGCATCACATGGGAGTGCTGGTCCCCCAATGAAATATTCCACCTCTCCACCAATTCCATTATTGGTGGCCAGTGGGGGGAGGGGGGGGGGGGGATCTGGAGCGCTAATTTGGGTGTTGTGGGCTGATGGGACTGGTTTCCAGAGGGCTAGTATGGACATTGTGGGCTGAATAGATTCTTGAGCTGGCGGCTCAATCACTCAAGCCTGTTGTGCTGGCAGCTCACTCACTCATGGCTGGTGGGCTGGAAGTTGACTCACGGCTATTCCTTGAAATTCCATTTCAAGCAGGGTGCAAGGCCGCCAAATTCAAGTGCGGTTTCTTACCACTTCAAGCAAGGTGCAAGGCCACTAAAGACAGTGAGTCGTGTCCTCTCCCTCCTCCATCTTGCAGAGACTGAGCCACGCCCACACTGCTGCGTTTCATAGTCCCCCCCCCCTCCCACCAGAAGGGGCGTGGCCTTCATGGCATCATTGACAGAAGAGAGAATCTCAACATTTTTAAAACACTAATAACTCTTTTATTTTTAATCGATGGGTAAAATCCTTTTGTCCTGCGCAGCGGAGGGGGACTCTGAGTAAGATGGCCAAAAATCACAGCTGTAAGTGGCAGCATTTTTTCTAAAATCAATATACAGAACAACAGGAAGTGGTCAAGATCAGACTTTTAGTAATATAGAAGATTATAAGCAGTTGAATAAGGAGTTGGAATTAATAAGCTTTGGCTTCTTCCTGCTCCTTTTCAGACACATACAATTTCATTTATTTATAGATATTGTTTATGGCACTTTATATGTATTATTGTTTTTGTTTTTTATATGCTGTTTCACACTTGCTTTTTATTCTCTTATTCTGTTCGAAATAAAGAATTAAATACATAAATAAAAGGTCCGAAGGTCGGACAGCTGGCCGGGCTGCCGACCGACCGGGCCACGGGCGAGGTGCTGCTGCTGCACTCCACGGGCTGCACTACGTCGGGACGGGTGAGGCGGGGCCTGACGCGGCGCTTCGACCCGACAGTCCCCTCGACCCGAGTAGTAGCGGTCAAATACGGGAGAGAGGGCGGTCCCCAAAAACGGGGATGCCTCGGCTAATTCGGGACAGATGGCAACGCAACGCACTTGCTAACTCCAAAAATAAAGTTTCCACCAGACAGAACCAGCGACTGTAACTTACCTGCCTGACTGCCCAAGAAGGGAAGATGCCAGTCTCCCGCCTGATCAAGTGCCCTCGGCTCTTTCCGCCGTCCGGCTTACGTCACTCGGCCTTTTCCGCCACTGCCGCGCCGGGTCACCGTCACCGTCACTCGGCGGTTTCCACCACTGCGCATGTTCACCGCCACTCGGCGGTTTCCACCAGTGCGCATGTTCACCGCCAGCCCTCGGCTCTCTCTGCGGCAGTTCGCCGCCTCTCACTCGGCTACTTCCGTCACCACTCGGCTCTCTCCGCCGCCTTTCGACCTGTTTACCGCGCTCGGCCGTTTTGTCCGTTACTGGCCCGGCCCGCGTGCGAGTCGAGTCGAGTCGAGGGGGCGCGCTCGCCCTCCCTCCCTCCCCAATGGAGTCCCGGCGTGTGTTACACAACTGTCGTCGAGCACAGCGCCCTTCTCAGAAACAACCCCCTTCAGCCCAAAGATACTAGCTTCAGCTCTCCCTCACACTGCAGAAGGAGCAACCAACATCTATCTATCTATCTATGATGCCGTGAGCGCCGAGCGGTGTTGACGTTTGGTGCAATATGCATTTCATTGACTTTATAGCGGGCTGGGTTGCAGGTAGGAAACCTCTCTGCCACAAGAGCTTTTAAAGTGAGAGGAAAACACACACATTTGCTGTAAGAAGTTGTCGTTTTATGCCGATGCGTCATGTTTTAAAAATTAATAATATAACAAAACAATGTCGTTTGCCAGTTTTGAGACTTTGCAGTTTTTAAATGTCTGGTTTCAAATAGATTCAATTTGTTCATTTGTACATTCACTGTCTAATGTTGCTTATGAATCAATGTCAAATTAACATGTCAGCGGTTTTAAAAGTTGGCAAAGCATGCTGAAGTTGTGTACTTCTAACATTGAGGCTTATTAAGATGCCATTGAAACTAATGAAAGGTCATAAAGAGGGGCGGTGGGACCTGACGCATATGTGCTTAGTTACATGCAATATTCCTATGATAGTTTAATTAATAGTAACTCTTAGCCAGTTGAGACAAACCGTTTTTACTAATGCACTCCTTCCAGAGATATATGTTTAAAAACCCCCACAACTCATTGAAGTTATCGGACTTCGTAAAACTTGTGAACGAAAAAGCAAAGTGCTGGAGGAACTCAGTGGGTCAGGCAGCATCTGTGGAGGAAATGGACAGACAACGTTTCAGGTCTGGACTCTTCCTCAGACTGATTGGAGTTGGGGAGAGAAAGCTGGAAAAGAGGATTGGGGATGCATGGCAAGTGATATGCTGAACTGCAGATGCTTGTTTACTCAAAAAGACACAAAGTACTAGATTATCTCAGTGGGCCAGGCAGCTTCAATGGAGAACATAGATAGGTGGTGTTTTGGGTCAGGACCATTTTTCAGACAGATAGTGGTGGGAGAGAGAGGGGGGGGGGGGGTGAAAGCTGGAAGAGAGGAGGTGTAGTAGTGTAGTACAAACCCTGGCTAGTAATAGGTGGATACAGGTGTGGCGGGGTGCTGTTTACTGTCTGAAGGATGGAGTGTGACAAAGGCTCGAGGTGAAAAGGAGACGAGTAAGATAGGGTAAGAGAAAGAGTGAAATGTAAGGGAGGAAGGGATATATGTGGAAAGAACAGGGAGAAGGGGGAATAAAGAGAAACGGGGGATTGAGGAGCGATATGAAGGAGCGGGGTGATTCAAGAGCATGGGAGAAGGCACAGGAAAAATATGGGAGGGTGGTATTACTTGAAATGTCAGAATTCAATATTAATACCATTGTGTTGTAAGCTACCAAAGCAGAATCTAAGGTGCTGTTCCCCCTGTCTGTGTGTGGCCTTACTCTGGCAATGGAGGAGACTTGTGACAGAAAGGTCATTATGGGAATTTGAAGGGGAGTTAAGGTGACCAAGCATGTTCAGTGTTCAGTGAAACATTCAGACCTCTGCTTGCTCAGTAACATTCCCAGTGTTGTCATTAAACCTGCCGACAAAGGAGGTGCTGCTGTAGTCTGGCAGGCTCTCGGTCACCTCCTCATACCTACCCCTTGACCATGACCCACATCATCCAAGACCCCAGATCTCATCAACTCTAGTGATCTCCATTCCACAGCAGTCCTGTTATGCCTGTTTCTATCTCCTTCGCAAAATCTACCTGCTCTGAATGTTCTCTGCTGCTGTGTCTGAATCCTTGACCCAGTGGTGCTGTGGTTCACCCGGACAATTGGGGCAGTTCAAGTAGGCAGCTCTCCACCACCTTATCAATGACGAAAGTAGTATGACTGTCCTCTCCTCTCCATAGGGTCGTCTATTTGTGGGTCTGCAGATGTCTTAGAGGCCGATCCGCGATTCACACACCTTGGTGCAATGTGGGCAATGGAGACTGGCGGTGGTTGGTAGCCGTTGAGCCCCCTTCTCTCTCTCCTTAAGGTGCTGTCACTTTGTCTCTGCGACACGGCGTAGTTCCATTTCGTGACGTGTGGCTCCTTCCTGCACGGATTTCCTCCAGGAGTGCCTGTCCAGTGCAATGTGCTCCCAGTTGCTTGATGTGATGTGGAATTTCTTCAGACTGTTCTTGATGTTGTACATGAAGCGTTTCGTTGGCCTGCCGACCTTCCTTCAATTGACAGTACAGGATTTGTTTAGCACATACGTATGACATGGCCAGTCCATCGAAATTGGTGCTGCATTATTGCGGTGGTGATGTTGGTCATGCTGGCTTCATCCAAAATGCTGATGTCGGTGCGTTTGTCTTCCCAGCTGATCCTCAGAATCTTTCGTTAGGATCTTTGATGGTTTTGTTCCAGGGCTCTCAGGTGTCTGCTGCAGGTGGTCCATGACTCAGCTCCATACAACAGGGTGGAGAGGACAACGGCTCTGTAGACCAGCAGTTTTGTTTGAGCCTTTAGGTCTCAGTCTTCAAAGACTCTTTTCCTGAGTCTGGTGTAGTCTGGCACAACTTGGTTGATGTCAGAGTCGATGTCAGCTTTTGAAGAAAGAATGCTGCCAAGGAAGTGGTCAACGTTTTCAAGAGTGGTGTCGTCCACTTTTATAGTGGTCTGGGTAGACCACTGGTTGGGTGGAGGTTGATGTAGGACCTGGGTCTTCTTGATATTTAAGGCTAGGCCCATGGCTCTATATAATAATAATAATAATAATAATTAATAATAATAATTTTATTTATGGAGCACTTTAAAAACAAACATAGCTGCAACAAAGTGCTGTACATCACTAATCATTGACAAAAAAGTTAATACACACCAAAATAACAATCAAAAGAAATAGTAGGAAAAGACAAGTAAAATAAAGAAACATCAAAAACACCACAAACAGAAGCAAAGTCTCAGGCATGGTCAAAAGCCAGGAAGTACAAATGTGTTTTAACAGTGGATTTGTAAATGGACAGTGAGGGGGCCTGTCTGATGTGCAACGGCAGGGTGTTCCAGAGTGCCGGAGCAGCAACAGAGAAGGCTCTATCCCCTCTGAGCCTCCGACTAGACCTCGGTACCTCCAGGAGCAGCTGACCAGCTGACCTGAGGGACTGGGCAGGAGCGTATGGGTGGAGCAGCTCAGAGAGGTAAGGCGGGGCGAGCCCATTCAGAGATTTAAAAACAAATAACAGTATCTTAAAATGAACTCAAAAGTGCACCGGGAGCCAGTGTAGGGAGGCCAGAATTGGCGATATGTGCTCCCTCTTTCGAGTCCCTGTTAAAAGGCGAGCAGCAGCATTCTGAACCAACTGGAGACGAGCCAGTGAAGAACGAGCAACACCAAAATAGAGCGCGTTACAGTAATCCAGCCTAGATGTAATAAAGGCATGGATTACTGTCTCAAAATGCTGCCGCTCGAGAATGGGCTTCACCTTCGCCAGCTTCCTTAGGTGAAAGAAGCTGGACTTAACCACCGCGCATATTTGGCGATCTAATTTAAAGTCACTGTCCATCCTAAAACCCAGGTTCACAACTATTGGCTTCACGTACCTTGACAATGGACCTAAATCAACAAATGGAGGTTCACGGCAGCCATTGGGATCAAATAAAATCACCTCTGTCTTCTTTTCATTAAATCCAGGAAAGTTTAGGGCCAACCAAGACAAGACAAGACAAGACAGAAGCGATTTTACAGAAAAGGCGTTCAGGATGCCCTGGAGGTCTTCTGCAGAGTGTGCTGCAATGGTGCAGTCGTCCGCGTACTGAAGCTCCATGATGGCAGTGTTACTGACTTTGCTCTTGGCCTTCAACCTATCAATATTCTGACGTACTTGTCGTGACAACTGTACCTTGATCGTATGCTCCAAAGAGCCTGGCGATCTACCGAGTCAAAAGCCTTTGTCAGGTCTATGAAGGCCATGTACAAAGGTTGCCTACTTGTCTTTGTTCACGGCATTTTTCCTGGAGTTGGAGTGCTGCGAATTTCACATCTGCTGTACTTCTGGATGGGCGGAAGCCAAGTCAAGTCAAGTCAAGTCAAGTTTATTTGTCACATACACATACGAGATGTGCAGTGAAATGAAAGTGGCAATGCTCGCAGACTTTTGTGCAAAAGACAAACAACAAAACAACCAAACAAATTATAAACACAATCATAACACACATATTCTTTTACATAATAAATAATAGAAGGAAAAAACGTTCTGTAGAGTTAGTCCCTTTAGGGCGTTTACAGTCCGAATTGCCTCTGGGAATTGTGATTCTGGGAGTACCTGCGCAGACAGTGGTAAAAGTCAGTTTGCGAGGACATGTTGTTGACAGGAGCAAGATGCCCCTGTAGTTTCCACATTCAGCCTTGTCCCCCTTCTTGAAAATGGTCACAGAGCATCCCTGAGTTCTGAGGAAAGTTCTTCTTTTCCCCAGATCTTGAGGAGTAGGGCGTTGATGTGGTACAGGAGCTCCAGTCCACCTTCCTTTAAGATCTCAGCTGGGATCACATCTGGACCGGTGGCCTTGTTGCTCTTAAGGCTCTTGATGGCATCTTGAATCTCTATCATGGTGGGACTTATTTCATATTTTCTCTGATGGGACTCTGGGGCATGCGCTGGGTAATGTCTGGTTCAGTTGTGCTGCCATGGTTGAGGAGTTCCTGGAAGTGCTCTTTCCATCGGGCGTTAATGGACCCATTGTCCTTCAGCAGTTCTTGTCTGCCTTTTGAGCGCAGGGGGGTTAAGCCACGGTAGCTTGTACCATAGACGGCCTTAGTAGCACTGAAGAAGCCTTTGATGTCACCCGAGTCTGCCAGTCTCTGGATTTCCGGAGCCTTAAGCTCCTTCACCCGGCTCTGGACGTCCGCCTTGGCTCTTTTGGCCTTGCAGGTTACATCATTTTGCTAGGCACAAAAGGCTTTAATTTTCTTGGAGATGAGCTGTTCTATCTGAGTCGTTCTAGACAAACCAGTCCTGGTGTTTTCTGGACTTGCACCCAAGGATGTTTTTACAGGTATCAAGGATGGCGGATTTGAGTCGGCTCCAGTGCCCTTCAATATCATCAGGATATTCCTGTTGGAGGCTTTCCCCAAGAGAAGCCTGAAGTCACTGCTGGGTGGCAGTTTCCTCCAGGCTTTCAAGGTTCAGCCTTGGCCGGATCTGCTTTGTTTGAATCCTCCTCTTCCTCTTGAGTTTGATAGACATCTATCTACAAGGAGCGGATGAGGCGATGATCTGTCCAGCAGTCATCTGCATCGATCATGGCCCTTGTGATGTTCACATCACGGTGGTCCCTGTCTCATACAATGACATAATCAATGAGATTATGCAGATTACGTGCCAATACAACATACCAGCAAACTCTAAAATTGCCACTCTTTTGTTTTACGGCCACAAGCCACGTTAATTTATTAATCTTGCATGCCGGCACCTTTTTGCCTACAAAGAAAGTATTGTTAAGATACATTATAAGAGTTTGGGAAATTTGGAGATATGAAGCCACATGTTTTAAATGGAGAAAGGCAGATTTAGGATTGAAGTCTATGAGTTTTCATTTGTGCATCGATTGCTCAATGGATGGAATAGATTCTGGAATAATAAAGGCAACATTCCCTCAATCATTTAAAGAACTTGGTTGTGTAATGGGTTCACTATGGGTAGGTCAAGTAAAATGGATCAATTAGCAAAACCAAATCCCATGTGATTAGATACAAATATTGCAAACCTCTGAGAAATTCTCAAAAATAATATTGGTGACTTACAGGAAGGCAGGAAAGTCATTAATGTAGAAGAAAAATGACTGCGCTCGTAAATCAATAAATAAAGTGCCCATAGGGTGATAAATAAATAGGCTGCACATTGATAAACAGTAATTTCTATGCCTCAGTCGATTAGATTGCTGATAATTCAAGGCAAAGTGGCATGAACATTAACTGCATTCCACAGTTTCTCCTTGTGTGCTGTCACATTTTGATTGTGGGTAGCTAATTAGAATGAATAAAAATATTTGTGGTTGTGAGGTAAATCAACATTTACCTTTTATAAACTGTTATATTGATTGTTTCTGCCTTGTATGATCTTTAACTTGCAGAACATTAATTGGAATGCAAAACTTTGCTGAAAGATTATTATTTCATCTTATTTCTAACCTTTTCTGTTTGATTTAATTATTGATACTTGCATTGTATTATATGCTGAGACTATTAGAAACATAGAAAATAGGTGCAGGAGGCCATTTGGCCCTTCGAGCCAGCACCGCCATTCATTGTGGTCATGGCTGATCGTCCCTTATCAATAACCCATGCCTGCCTTCTCCCCACATTATGCAAGTTTACAACTTCAGTGCATACTCTTTACATTGTGTCTTTTGCAAACATTGTTAGATCGTTTCACAATAAAAGATATGTTATTCATTGAAGTTTCAGTATTCCTTTGATAATTGCAATTTTATCAAGTATGCATTGATAGGAGCAGTTTCCTCTGCTCATTGTCCTTGAAGTATTTCCATCTGTAGCTGAGTCAAATATCCATTGATGTATAGAGTTATCTCCTCAGTATCTCACATAAACAAAAATAAAATTGTAGTTTGTGTAATACACTCAAATAACTCCATCAAAATAACCAGACAACTTCAGTATTGTTATCTTCTCTTTCTCTGACTAAAAAGAATCGTAAAAGCACACACAAGAAAATCAGGAGGTAATTGAACCACTTTTAGGGCAAGGCTACATTTTTGTTTTAATTGCTGTAGTAAAATGTTGCCATCTCTGATCCTGATCAATATTATTTTGGGGGCATAGTGTAAGTATTGGTCGAGTTCCTGCTTCACAGCATACGCAGTTCAGGTTCAATCTTGGATTCTGTTGCTGAGAAGTTTGCATGTTGGTCTTGAAATCATGTGGGTATCCCCCAGCTCTCTGGTTTCTTTCCACATCCCAGAAATATGCAAGTTGGTCAGTTAGTTAGCCATTGCAATCTTCCCCCTGATGCAAAGATGGATGATAAAGTCTGTGGCGAATTGTTGAGACTGCAAGGAGAAGAGGCCACAGGGACAAATAAGTGAGGAACTGGGATAGCATTGTAAGCCACTTTATACCACGGATGAACATCTGGGAAGATCGGAGGGGAGGCTGGCTGGACAATGGTGCCTTCCTCACCTTGGTGCCACTGTGTTGTGTTGTGTCGTGGACTTTCTGTGTTTGTGTTTTTTTTTTAAATTCTATTTTATTTTTTTAATATGTTTTAATATTTATTATTTATTTATTTTTATGATACTGACTGTAAAGGGAAATTCATTTCGTTGTCTCTAATTGAGACAATGACAATAAATTTGAATACAATACAATACAATACGATTTATAATCGATGGGCCAAATTGTTTAATTCCTTGTCACAAGAAAAATAATTTCAAGTCTGATATTCAAGTCCGAGGGAAAGTTTCTTGGATGTGCTGCAGATATTTACTGCAGGACGCATTTTATTGCATGTCTGTGTGGCAATGAACATGCCAAGCAGCTGGAATGATCTGTTGCGCTGTATATTATGGACAAATTAGGGTGTATCATCCCAACCATGAGTCAAGAGGCGTCAGAGTTATGGGGAAAAAGCAGTAGAACGTGGTTGAGAGGGAAAGATCGATCAGCCATGATTGAATAGTGGAGTAGACTTGATGGGCTGAATGGCCTAATTCTGCTCCTATAATTTGTGAAGAGTGTTTTATTGTCATATGTATCAACAGAATAATGAAATTCTTACTTGCAACAGCACAACGGGTTTGTCATAGTCATACAGCAATTTTGCAGGTCATTTATTTTTTATCCACGTTTTAATGGCTTACCCAGACTGCAGCAATGCAAAGACTTGCTGAATCTGCATCTACCGACAAGCAAAAGATTTGCACTAATCCCATTTTATTCTACCCACATTCTCATCAGCTCTTTCAGTCTGAAGAAGAGTCTCGACCCGAATCGTCACCCATTCCTTCTCTCCAGATATGTAGCCTGTCCCGCTGAGTTACTCCAGCATTTTTGTATCTATCTCAGCTCTTTCAGACTGTACACTGGCCAATTAACTTACCAATGAACGCATTTTAGTGATGTAGGGAGAAACCAGAACACTTGGCAGAAGCACGTGAAGTCATAGGGCGAATGTGCAAACTCCACACAGATAGCATCAGAAGTCACTATTCAACTCAGATTCCTGGATTTGAGCAGTAGACTGCATCACGGGTACTGAAAAAGGAATATTGTTATTTTTAGAGACATGATTTAATGCCATGATCTAAATGTAAAGGAAGTTTATGCAGTTTAAGATGTTTTCCCTTGTAAACAAACACGCTTTTTGACTTTTGCAAATCATAATATTTAATAAATAAAATGTTGGATTTCCACAATTTTGTCTGCAAATTCAGGTGCAATTTTTTTTGTAGATCGCACTGCGTTTTAGGCAAACCTTTGGCTAATCCTGCTTAATAGCTGTAGAAATGGGAACAATTAAACATTTTTATTTTAACCCAGCTCCAAAGTAAAAGATGAGAATGTGAATTGGTTATTTGCAGCTGACTGAAGAAGCTTTGCTCTGCTTCCAACTTGCTTTTCCATGATTCTTTGGTGAATAATAAATTGGGAGCCAAGGATGGAAATCAATTGTTTCCAGCGACACTGATGATGGATGTCACAAACATAAGGTCATTTCATGCGACTGATTCTATGATAATACAAGTTTCTATATTGTATCTGCATACAGGGCAAAATAAGTAATGACTGACTTAACTTGCACATGTGGCTTTTCATAGATGGAGGATTCCATGGTTTAGAAATGTAATGTTAGATGAGTTTGTTCTAGAGTTCTAACGATATAAGAACGTAATTAAAGTTATGTTTTGCATTCGTTGTTGTAACATCTACGCAGGTGGACTTGCTACAGTTGTGGGATATCCTTTGGATACGATCAAGGTAACGTATATTGTATTAGATGTACAGCTACATGTAGTCCATACTTGCATGTGCGATATTGGAGCTAATATCAGTTGTCTCATCAGGTGAGAATTCAGACACAACACGTGTACAGCGGTGTTTGGCACTGTATCCTATCAACTTATCGGAGAGAAAAAGTAAGTCTGCACAACTTTTACTTATGAAACCATTTTTAAAAAATTGCTTAGTAATGGTTTTCATGAACGTTACTGTCCTTAAACTAGAAATTGTAATGCTTAATTTCTGAAATTTTGGATGCAAAACATAAGTTTAATTACATTCTCATATCCTTGATACTCTGTAACATCTTCCACCTTGCATAGAACCTGCTATGGAATCTGCCATCTATGAAAAGTAGATTTTTGAAAAGTAGATCTGCCATCTATGAAAAGTGGGTTCTACAAACCCACTGACTCCCATGGCTATCTGGACTACACTTCTTCCCACCCTGCTTCCTGTAAGGACTCTTACCCCCTACTCTCAATTCCTCTGTCCACACCACATCTGCACCCAGGATGAGGTGTTCCAAACCAGGGCATCGGAGATGTCCTCATTCTTTAGGGGACGGGGGTTCCCCTCTTCGACTATAGATGAGGCTCTCAGCAGGGTCTCCTCTATATCCCGTAGTTCCGCTCTCACTCCCCATCCCCCCCCATCCCCCCCCCCCCCCACTCGTAACAAGGACAGGGTCCCCCTGTCCTCACCTTCCACCCCACCAGCCGTCACATACTACAGATAATTTCGCAACCTCCAACGTGATCCCACCACTTGCCACATCTTCCCATCTCCTCTCCTTTCAGCTTTCCGCAGAGACCACTCCCTCCGTAACTCCCTGGTCAATTTGTCCCTTCCCACCCAAACCACCCCCTCCACTGGTACATTCCCTTGCAACTGCAGGAAATGCTACACTTGTCACTTTACCTCCCCCTTTGACTCCATCCAAGTACCCAAGCAGTCTTTCCAGGTGAGGCAGAGTTCTAGGTTCCACCTGCACCTCCTCTAACCTCATCGATTGCATCCACTGCTCTAGGTGTTTACTGATCTACATCAGTGAGACCAAGCGTAGGCTTGGCGATCGCTTTGCACAACACCTCCGCTCGGTTTGCATAACCAACCTGATCTCCCGGTGGCTCAGCACTTCAACTTCCCCTTCCATTCCGAATCCGACCTTTTTATCCTGGGCCTCCTCCATGGCCGGAATGAGTCCCACGCAAATTGGAGGAGCAGCTCCTCATGTTTCGCTTGGGTAGTTTACACCCCAGCGGAATGAACATTGACTTCTCCAATTTCAGGTAGTCCTTGCTTTCTCCCTCTTTCCCCTCCAATTCTCAGCCCACTGTCTCCTCCTCTTCCTTTCTTCTTCCCACCCCCCCACCACATTAGTCTGAAGAAGGGTCTCGACCCGAAATGTCACCTATTCCTTCGCTCCATAGATGCTGCCTCACCCGCTGAGTTTCTCCAGCATTTTTCTCTGAAACGTCAGCTATGTTTTGAGGAAATTCCAGAAGTTAAGTATTTCATTTTCTAGTTATGCACAATATCTCGTGCAAATAAATTACTCTATAAAACTAGCTTATTGATAACATTTTATCGTAAATTGCAAGGCCTTCAATTTTAATCAAACAATCACTTTCACTGTCATTTGCTGACATAATATATTGCATCTACAAACAATGTAGGTATGTTACAAAACCTACCTGAATCGTCATTGGGAATCTGACCACAGCCATGTCCGCGATTTTGGCGCTGTTTGGAGGGGGCGGGTTTCAAACGTGATTTTTACTAGGCTGTTCTAATCGCAGATGTTCAGCCTAGTAAATCATTAACGAAAAATCGCTGCAAGACCCGGTCGCAAAAGGTATTATTAGTTTTATAGGCCTCGGTAATATAGTTATAATAGTTTTAAAATTACTCTCTCATTCCGCAACCTCTCGCAGCCCCAGGGTTTTATAAAGCAAACAATTAAAGGTATGTACCTTATTTTTACATTAAATGGGGCATATATATAACCCTGTATATCAAGTTATCTATAGCGAGTAGTTCATTTTGGGCTTTTTATATCCCGCAGTATTTTTCTCGGCATTTGAGGCACTAATCCAGCGCGATGTGAACGTTCTAAACCAGCGCGTTCACATGAACCCACTAGAAAGCCGATTTAAATGGGCATTTATTTACAGCAATTGAACACTAAATTCCTTCCATTTGGCCTATAAATTAATGTAAATTAGATATAAAAATCATGTTATATTGTGAATTATTTGTGAATAATCTTTGGACACTTCGGCTATTTAAAAATGTTAATCTTTCCTTAAGAAATGGGCTTTTGACTATCCAAGATCACAGCTTTTTTGTAATGTCCATTGAAAATCAATAGGGAACAAGATGCTAATTTCCGAGTATGAAAATGGCCATAACATTTATAATACTTGAGATATGAAAGTGAATTTGGTGTCAAATTAAACTTATTGTTATGCTTTATCTGATGGGATAAATTGTAGACTTGATTTTTAAAATCTCAAAATTTTGTAACATTGCTAAACAATGTAAAGCTAAAAAGTCAAATGGCTAGATGCTGCTCAATGAAACTTTTTAAAGCTTAGATCTTTAGGGCGATTGATCTCAGATTGGCTTAATTGGTCTACCTGTTTGCTTATGTTTGTGTTATTTAAAATGAAACATTTTGAAGATAAGTGTGACTATGCCATCCAGTCCATTGAGCCTGTTCCACCATTCAGTGAAAGCACAGAGTGTGAAACTTAATTCCTTCCACTAATTCTACTTCCCTTCATCCCGTTCACTAAGAAAGAATATTGATCCCAGTTTTTGAGTTCCTAATTGAAAAAGTCTCTATCGTCTTTCTGGTGGGAGACAATCCCACATGCTTCCATCCTTTGCATGAAGACATGTATCTGAACGTTTTCTCATGCATGGGCCAACATTTTGGAAGAGAACCATCAGTGAAGCCCGCTGTCAGGTCGGCATGTTTCTGACTTCCTGCTGTAGCACGCAAGCTTGGATACTGGCATATCTGACCTCTGATTCTAAGGCTTGGCTCAACTTTGAGCTCCTCCAAGCTGACCAGTGTGAAAGGTACACCTTATATCTGACCCTTCAGCTTTATGTCAGCCCATGCCACTATATGTAGCTCATCCTCATTCATATCTAAAAGGTCACGGCATGCAGTGAAAGGGTACGGGTAAGTTAAATTCTCTTTCTTTATTTGAATCGACATTAATGTTTCTAATTTATATTAGATAAATATTGCTTTAGTTTTAGCATGGTTATATCTGTTACAATTGTTTTAATTGTCTCTGATTATCTAGGATGTTTGTAAGTCATTGTACAGATCTTCTGATGGCTCAGTTTAAGTTTATTGTCACGTGTACCGAGGTACAGTGAAAAGCATTTGTGTGCTAACCATTCAGCGAAAGGACAATACATGATTACAATCGAGCTATTTACAGTATATAGATACATACGGGGATAATACATAGTGCAATGTAAAGCCAGTAAAGTCCGATCAAAGATAGTCTGAGGGTCTCCAATGAGGTAGATAGTAGTTCAGCACCGCTCTCTGGTTGTGGTAGGATGATTCAGTTGCCTGATAACAGCTGGAAAAAACTGTCCCTGAATCTGGAGGTGTGAGCTTTCACACACTTGCCTGATGGGAGAAGAGGGAGGGGCTAGAGTGAGACTCATCCTTGATGATGCTGCTGGCCTTGTCGAGGCAGCGAGAGGTATAAATGGTGTCAATGTAAGGGAGGTTGGTTTGTGTGATGGTCTGGGCTGCGTCCACAATTCACTGCAAGCGAAGCTGAAGACAGTACGGGGCGTAGGAGCCCTAGGATCAGGCACCTTTGCTGCTCTACTTCTTCTTCTTCTTCTTCTTGCATATGGCGTGCACAGCCTAAAGTTGTAGGACAACTTGTTCTATTTGATCTTATTTGATTGTGAACACTGGTTTGATTGCATTCATCGCAACAGGGCAGACCACGTGAAGGTTGCAATCTTCCACCCCGTGCTCTACCTTATGGGGAGACTACTTGTACCCGTGGATGTGCAGTAATATATGTGGGGCAAAGCAAAGAGAAGGCGCACCATAGCCCCTGAACAAAATCTTGTCCTTTGTGCCCTCCTGCCCTGGAATTCCCCACCATCAGAAAAAACCTCAATCAGTACATTTCAAAATCACAAAACCTTGAACCAAATCAGTCTTTGCTGATTTATGTAATAGCTCCTTACAATCTAAATCTCGAGGCCTTGACAACATTTAGGTTAATCTGCCCAACATTCCTTCCAAGGCTGTTATATTTCTGTACGGCTCAGAACTGTCACAGTACTGCAGGTGTGACCTTTGGTGCAGCAAAAATATCCTCCCATTTCATTCCACCTTTCTAGTTTTAAATGCCAATGCTCAATTAACTCCTTTTGACTTTTGTTTTGCACCTTGCTTACAGATTTGAATGATCTGTGATTTAGTGTTCAATGAGGAGATTTCTTCAACACACATTGCAGAGATGGGAAAGTGGAACCAAATGCAAATGGAACCAAGTTGATCATGAATGGGACAAGAAATGAGACAAACTTCCAATTCTGAAAATTGTGAACTAGTTGTTTGTATCCCCATGGCAATATCCATTACGTTTGTTGTTGTCGTTCCACAGGTTTACGGGTTTTACAAAGGAATGGCTCTACCTGTTCTGTCAGTGGCGATATGCAGTTCTGTTTGTTTCGGCACATACAGAAATAGCCTTCATTTCTTATGCCAGTTTCGGCATGGCAGCTCTGCCTTGAAGCCATCGAGACTTGATGTTTTTGTTGCTGGCTGTGCTGCAGGGGCCGCTGAGGTAAGCTGTTTGTAATGCAACCGCTTTCCTGTCTTTTGCACATTACCTCTTTTTCCAGCTCGGGTTGTGTTTCAGCCTGGTAAGTAGATCATTTAATTAGTTCTGTACTAACTGGACACGGGGGAACAATGTCAGCCACTTCGAAAACATGAAATAAAACCAGAAAATGCAGGAATGTTATCGAGCTGTCTGTGGAGGAATTTTAAATGTTTGCAGTTCAGGTACATAATCATAAATAGGAATTAGAAAAATGCTGGGAGTGACAAGGTTTGAAGGGAAGGGATGGGCAAAATGGTAGGTCTGTCATAGGGTACAGGCATAGAGAGAAAAATAACAAGATCTGATTGTGCAAGGCAAATGGGTAGAATAATGGACGAAAGGATGGGTTTAGAGGGGACCTATTGGGGATTAGCAGAATTAATTTCTTCAAATACTCATTCATGCTCCCACCTCTTATTTGGAGGAAGTGAATGGAATCGAGGAAAAAGTTGTTCAGTGAGAATACTTGTTCAACGGGTGTAGGAGGCTGAGATTGTTTCAGCATGTGTTCATGGAAGCTTGGTTCCTTTAGGAAGGTGATGAGAAGGAATTTCCATAGTCAGAGGGTAGTGAATCTGTGGAATTATTTGCCACAGAATGCTATGGAGGCCATCTTTGGGTATTTTTATAGCAGAGATAGATAGATTCTTGATTAGTGAGGGTGTCCGGGGTTATGGGGAGAAGGCAGGAGAAACAGTTAGGAGGGAAAGATAGGTCAACCATGATTGAATGGTGGAATAGACGATGGGCAGAATGGCTATCACTATCACTTGTGACCTAAGAGGCAGAGGACCCTCAGACAATCCTTGTGTGTAAAAGCATCGTTGTTAATTCATTCCTGATAAAATCTAACAGAATTGGAGATGTAGTACATGGCACACAATCCTCTCCGTGAATCAAAAAACGTATTTCTTTAATATTATTCCAGTTCCAATGATAGGTAAAAATCCACAGTTGCTGCTCAGCTGCCAGTCCACTTTGTGCTTTTATTCCAATGTCCAGTAACTTTAGCACAACTGTTTGTATTTAAAAAGATGCCTTGGTTAATGATGAAATATTAAGTTAGATCAAAACTCTTCTCTGATGCACCAAAGCCAGCTGAATTTAGTATGATTTGCAGTTGATTCACAGTACATATGTTTATATGGAAAAAGACTAATGAAATAGACTGATAATTAGCTGCAAAATGATCATTGCTGTGTACACTGACATTGGGTTTGTAGTCACATCTTTGTTGGAGATGCCGTGTAGAATCCATGCTCAACTCCAAGTCTGACCTTTGGTGCAGGACTAAGGAAATGCTGCTGGTTCAGCTTTCAAATGGGACATTCAACTAAGATGCCAGTTCATGTGGATATAAAATGTTCAATAGCAATTACTGAACCTGAAAATTGAAGTTGTTCCAGAGCTGTGGCCAATATCAATCTCCCAGTCAGCACTGCACAAATGTATTAACTGGTCATTTACCTCAGTGATAATTTCAGTGCAGTATTTGCTGCCACTTAAAATATTAAGCACGGAGAACATCCAATCATCAGATACATTGGGGAATTCCCTTTAAATTAATTTTTACATTGGAATTCTCCATCAATAGATTATACATTTTATAAACTTCAGTTCACAGCACATAATCAATTTTAGGATTTATTATCAGTTGATGTTAAATACTTCTTAATATTTTTTCCTAATCCATCTTTGTCTGAGTTTTTTTTAAACTCCTTCCAAGAGCCCCACTTAAAAAATAATCAACATTTCTTAAATCTTGTTTATTTTGTTTTCCAGGCTATGGTGTTTGCTCCCATTGACTTAATCAAGATAAGGCAGCAGAATCAGACACATCCCCACCAGCCATATCAAGGTCAATCATCTCATGGCTTGTTAACAATGCCCAAATATAGAGGCCCTATACACTGCCTGATAACAATATTGAAAGAGGAGGGCACACTGGGATTGTACAGAGGCATTACTGCACTGTGGTTAAGAGACATCCCATGTTTTGGATTATATTTTGTAGCCTACTCCGTTTTCAGTGAACAACTTACTCCACAGGGACAACATAAACCAGGTACGTACAATTTTAGAACCATTTAGAGGTCAGATCAATATCATTTGATATTAAATGAGCTAACTCCAGTTGTAAGATTGTGTCCATTGTTCGGTATCGCTTAAGATGGACAATTTCTGTGTTACTTTCCTACAAAATTAATTAACCATTTGGACATAGGATTTATATTTTTAAAGAATATTAATTCTTGGAAAAAAGTTATTATTAGTATTTATTACTCTACTTCATAATACTAATAGTCACTGATAACTAGGGTATATTCTAACCTCCAAGGATCTTTCGATTAGAGTTGGGTAAAAGGTAAAAAAATGTTTGTTTGATTTTTGAAAACTCAAACTGAACACACGATCTCACTAAACTCAACACTCAATCTCACTGAAGTTGTGAGCCTTTGATTAATGTCTGTTTCAGCATTAATGTTGGACACACTGCCAGGGTTTTCCAGCCACAAGAAAATGCAGCAAGGTAGGGGGGTTAGGAGTGAAGTATGGAAGAGACAAGGGAGAAGGCAGAGTAGAGGAACGTTTTCCCAGGAACTCCTTACTCTTGGCAATGTCCTTCCCAACCCAACCTCCATTCAAAATCTTCCAAGGACCTCTATCTTTTACTGGTACTGAGTCACAGGGCCTTCAGGAGTTCCCAGAAATCACATAGGATCTTCTAAGTTTCTTCTGTAATCTTTTGTGACATTTTCCCATTCCTCATTTTCCACCATCCTGATCTCTTCTCTCCTTTCTGTGTTTTTTAAACCCCTCACCATCTACCTTCACTATGATTTTTCTGATCCTTTTCCAGTTTGTCAGTATGAGCCTTTAATCCATCTGTGTCATGGAAATACCACTTGCACTGTCCTAAGGTGTTTGTCCCTAGCTAGGTCTTCCACCTGCTACTGAAACTTTCATCTAGGCGCTTGTTACCACCAGTTTTGTCTTGCACCCTCTCACCTTCAGCTTAAGAGCTCTGCTTCCCGAAGTCTGATCCACACCAGCATTTCTCCGGAACATCCGAGGTTGAGGGGAGACTTGATAAAAGTACATAAAATGATGGGAGGCATAGATAGGATAGACAATCAGAACTTTTTTCCCAGGGTGGGCATATCCAACACTAGACGGTGAAATAGGGAAAGTGTAATGGATATGTGCAGGGCAAGTTTTTTTTTTTTTTTTTTACAAAGAAGGTGGGGGCCTGGAATACATTGCCTGGGGAGGTGGTGGAGCCAGATACCACAGTGGTGTTTCAGAGGCTATTAGATAGGCACATGGGAGTGCAGCGAATAGAGGGATATGGATCATGTACAGGCAGAAGAGATCAGTTCAGCTAGGCTTGCTTGGTACAAACATTGTGGGCCAAAGGGCCTGTCCTGATGCTGCACTGTTCCACGTTAAATGATGCAATTGTCCATCTCTCCCCCAACTTTGCTGATATAACTTGGCTAATGTTGGATTGAATAAGGAGTAAACCATTTAGAATGGAGAGGAGGAAACACTTTTTCTCACAGAGAGTGGTGAGTCTGTGGAATTCTCTGCCTCAGAGGGCAGTGGAGGCAGGTTCTCTGGATACTTTCAAGAGAGAGCTAGATGGGGCTCTTAAAAATAGCGGAGTCAGGGGATATGGGGAGAAGGCAGGAACGGGGTGCTATTGGGGATGATCAGTCATGATTACATTGAATGGTGGTGCTGGCCTGAAGGGCCGAATGGTCTACTCCTGCACCTATTGTCGATTGTCCATAATGTTCATCAAACCTTTCTAATTTGAAATTGTTATCCTTGTGTTTAATATCACTTCATTAATACTTTTCCCCACAACTATTTGCATTTCATGCTCCCTTCAAACAAAGCTCTCCTTTCATCCTTGTATGGCCTTTATATTTATGTGAATTGGGGGTTGGGCATTTTTTATTCTAAAAGTGAAATTCTTGTGCTCTTTTAGGGTGGTTGCATGCAGACTAACATTGTGGAATAATGAAAACGTGGAAATAATTTTACCGATCAAATATTTGAGTTAGTAAAAGGTTTTTCATAAACAGATTGGTTGGGCAAGTTGGTGGCTGGCGGATGTGCAGGCACGACTTACTGGATACTGGCAACTCCAATGGATGTCATGAAGTCTCGCATGCAGATGGATGGCATGGGACAGCAGAAATATAATGGTGTGCTGAACTGTATCACTCAAAGTTTCAGACAAGAAGGGATGAGGGTTTTCTTCAAAGGCCTGAGCTTGAACTGTGTGCGTGCCTTTCCTGTCAATGGAATGACCTTTGCAATATATGAAACTGTGCTGGTATTCCTCAAAAAGGCAAATTTAAAGGATTAATGCATCGCACAACATTTGACAGCAATGCATCTTTATCTACATATTAAAATTTACACAAGGCTTCACGAACTTGAATCAATATCTTAAATATAGACACAAAGTCCGCGAGCATTGCCACTTTTCATTTCACTGCACATCTCGTATGTGTATGTGACGAATAAACTTGACTTGACTTGACTGAATGTGGGCTACCCAGAGCTTAATACTGCAATAAATCTCAGCCACAACTTTTCAGTTTCGTTTTTGAAACAGGTTGATCAATTTTGGGTGGTTAAGCACTTTTTTCCCCCACACAACTTCGATTTGCTGAGGAGACTGAAGAAATTTGGCATGTCTTCAGTGACTATTACAAATCTCTGCAGATGCACTAGAAAGCATACTGTCAGGATGCAGGATCACAGCCTGGTTTGTTGATGAGCTCTGCCTGTGATAGCAAGAAATTGCAGAGTTGTGATGTAACCCAGTCCATCACACAGACCGGACTCCTGACTATTGACGTCATCTACACTTCACTATGCCTTTGGGGGGAAAACAGCAAACGTAATAAAGCCTTATCCAACTCCAGTCTTTCCTCCACCCTGCTCTCATCAGACGGAAGATACAGAAGCTTGAAAGCGTTGTACCACCAGACTGAGGAACAGCTTCTTCCGTCTGTCATCAGGCTTCTGAATAGTCCTACCATAAGCTAGGGTACTATTCGATTAATCTTGATCCCATCTTGGACTTTGTTTATGGAACTGGTGCACTGTAATGCTGAGAACTATTCTTCACTCTGGAATGTTGTGCAATTGATGTGCCTTCTAGCTGCAAACGTGCATCAGTTGGTCACCTCGGCTCCTGCTTAGCACCTAAATCCACTTCTACCACTAAGACATGAACAAAAGAGCCAAGGAAATACCACTATCTGCAAGTTCCACAATGTTGCACCTCATCTCGTCTTAATCCTGACTCTGGTCAACAGCACCATGAAAATACTTGCACTAGAAGGGTGGCCGTGAGTCTAAAGTTGATTTTCCACTGCATTCCCAAATAAAGGACGATGAAAGCTAGTCTTGGCAGCAACTCTAAGAGGCTGGAGAATGAATGAATGAATAAATAAATAAATAAAGTCCCTTTGCCTTTAAAAACCTTAAATGTTCAATTATTATTGTCTCCAATTAAAATTGTGCCAATTAATATCATGGCTGCAGAAAGTGAACTAGAGAAAAATATATATTTTGGTATAATTGGCACATTTTTCTGTACCAGTGTAAATGTTAATGTTGCACCCATTGTTTATAGGTGCTGAATGCTTATTGATGGTTATGTATATTGAAATAATGTCAAAAGAATACTTATTTTTGCACATTATAACCCAAATACAGCATGTTTTATTGATTTTACACTGTTTGGCAATGAATTGAGCTAAAGAATAAAAATATCTATCGTTTGCAGTATTTTCTTGGTTGTGCAATTTAAATATCCTTAAAATATTAAAAACATGTGCATATTAATTAATGCAAAAGATCCTACATGTTAATTTATCTTTTAAATTAATTGAAATTCATTTTGTTCTTTCAATGTCAGAGGCATACAGCATGGAAACAAGCCCTTTGGCCACTGTGTCTACACCGACCATCAACCACTGCATTATCCCATGTTCATCCCATTTGTTGATTCTCCCCCTATTCTCGTCATTCCCCTCCCCCCTCCACTGCCCACAATGTGGGAGGAAACCAGAGCTTTTGCACTGCCCGATGTACTCTTGAATGGAACCATTTGCCTGGATAGCAGCTCGCAGGCATAAAAGTTTTACTGTATCTTGTACACATGTAAATAATTAACCACTACACCCTGAGGAACCCTAATGGCCACAGGGAGAACATGCAAACAGGAGGCAAGGTAATGATTGAACCTGTGTCTCTGGTGCTGTGAGGCAGGCACTAGACCACAGGAGTAGAAACATGTCCCTTTTTGTCACTTCCAAAAATAAATTCATTTCTGCATATAAAGAGAATTAATGAGGGCCAGGGCCATGATATATCTTGATGAACTTTTTAGTTTAGCGGAGAGAAACAGAAACATGCCCTTTGGCCCACCCAGTCCGCACCAACCAGAGATTCCCGCAGATTAACACTCTAGGGACAATTTTTCATTTATACCAAATAATCGCAACAACCTTGTTACCATTATTTTGATAGTTTGTTCTACAGGAAAATGAGAACTACTGGTGTTCTACGAACCATTCGTTGCGTGCTGGGTTTGAGATATTGATCATCGCAGGCATTGAAAAGCTGATTCAATGATGGAATGATAGCGAAGGTGAACGTCATCATTCATGTCTGTCTTTGCTGAAAGCTGATTTGAGGTTTAGGTTATTGTCACGTGTAGCAGGGTACAGTGAAAGGTTGCATGTACACTTGCTATCCAGTCAGCAGAAAGACTATACATGATTACAATCAAGCCATACGCAGTGTACAGATACAGGATAATGAGAATAGAGTAAGAAAATGCTGCTGTTGGAGTAGAGGTTTAAATGATTGCAGATCCACTACTGGGACTAACAAGTAGAGAGTCACCTGGCTTGGCCACCATCTTGTTCAGACAGTGGTGCAGAGTTTTCCAGGGTCCCCAGGTAACCCATTGGTGACTTTGGGTGTGTTGTACAATGGGCCACATTGGTAGAGACCTTTGCAGAGATTTATTGCAAGACCCGTTCTGTGCCATTCTCTGGCAAGTATTGACGAGCATGCCCTGTGCTCTGCCAGTCTGCAGCCAGTATTGATGAGCAAGGCCCTTCCTCTGTCAGACTGCAGCCGGTACTGATCAGCATGACCCATCCTTTGCCAGAATGCGACAGGTATTGATCAGTAAGGCCCATTCTATGGCAAGTATTGATCAGCAAGACCCATTCTCTGGCAAGTATTGATCAGCAAGACCCATTCTCTGGCAAGTATTGATCAGCAAGACCCATCCTCCGTCAGTCTCTGGCAAGTATTGATCAGCAAGATCCATCCCCTTCCAGTCTCAGGCAAGTATTGATCAGCAAGATCCATCCTCTTCCAGTCTCAGTCAAGTATTGATCAGCAAGACCCATCCTCTTCCAGTCTCAGTCAAGTATTGATCAGCAAGATCCATCCTCTTCCAGTCTCAGTCAAGTATTGATCAGCAAGACCCATTCTCTGGCAAGTATTGATCAGCAAGACCCATCCTCTTCCAGTCTCAGGCAAGTATTGATCAGCAAGATCCATCCTCTTCCAGTCTCAGTCAAGTATTGATCAGCAAGACCCATCCTATACCAGACTGCGTCTACATATTGTCTACATCCTGGAGCTTGGTCACGGAGTTTGGGGGGTGCTCTGAAATGCAGCCGCTAAAAGTTGAAAAGTTTCCCGATGGTCCTGTGGTTTAAAAAGTTTATTGGAGTTGCAGCGTTATGGAGACACACTCCAGGATCTCGCAGCTGATATCTTTGTATTTAATCTACAGTCAGCAGCTTTTGTCACTTAGCAATACTTTGATTCCCAGTAAAAATGTTTGATATTCCGCTTATCACTTCAGAAAGTCCAATGCTGTAACCCAAGGGAAAAGGATGTGACCAATGAATTGAGTGTCCATTTACCATTGACAGCTGTGACTCTCAATGAACCCACATTGTGCATGCCTTTGTTATCATCTGGGAGTGAGCTTCCCTTTGGAAGACTGAGCCAGAACCTCTTTGGAGGAAACAATTTGAAACGAGGGAGGGTGACCCACAAGCTTAGGGTTTGATGTTGATCAGAAGCTCCAGCCCAGCATGTGTTGTTTATGATGGATTTTTTAAAACAGACAATTTCTTGATTAGAACAAGGGTTATGGTGAGAAGGCAGGGAAATGGGATTAGGAGGCAGAGATTAGCCATGGTGGTGGAGTAGACTCGATGGGCCGAGTGGCCTAATCCTACTCCTATTACTTGTGAAGTACTTACAAATACATGACAAGGGTACTGGCAGGTGCCAAAAATGTAGTTCTTAGAAAATTAACACATTTCACTTACAAAATAATAGCTGCTTTATTTTTTAAAAAGGGCTTACTTATTCATTTTGGTTTATTTCACGGAAACATTGTCATCTTAAAATGAGAGAAGCAGTTTTGAAAGTCTTCTGCCAAGTAATTATTAGTTTAGTTATCATCAGTGACGATGGACACAAAAAGCTGGAGTAACTCAGCGGGTCAGACAGAATCTCTGCAGAAAAGGAATAGGTGATGTTTCGGGTCGAGACCCTTCTTCAGACTGAGAGTCGGGGGAAAGGGCACCTTGAGAGATGTTGAATTTGCATATTACATGCAACAAATGTTAACCCTGTTACTGATGTTTCATTACTTTGGTGTACTGTGGAACTAATTGTAGTACTATATCAGTTTCTGCAAAACCATAACACATTTGTTACACAATTCATATGTAACATGTGACCATTCTGTTCCTTCAAAGCTCATCAATCTAAATAACCTGACTGCAAATTGATTTTTGTCAACTTAAATACCTTATATTTCCCAAATGCATAATGTTTTTAAACAGAAGATACTTCAAACTAATATGAAAGGAGACCCAATATGAACACAATGTTCTGACTGACTCATAAACAAGGTATTATACAAGGACAAAATGTTGACTTAGCTATATGGTTAACTGTGCTATAAATACATCCAGCACACTTTTCACCTTACCTATAATTTCAGCAAGTAGATCATAAATCATAAGAAACTGGTGGATTAAAATACCCATATCAATTTTATTTTGTTACTATCTTTAATAATTTCCCTGTGGAGTTGGAAATGTATGTAGCATAAGCTCAAAAGAACAACACTACACTTTTCCCATCATAAATATCATTGACCATTCTTCTAACAATATTTAGATTTGCTGAAAAGAAGTCACATCTCCGAGCTATCAATAAATGATAGGTCATTCTGACTACAAATCCAAAAATAGTATGAATCTGATGACGGTATTTAAGGGATACATAAAAATCTACCCCATAAATACCCCATCAGATTCATACTTTTATCTGTAGTCAGAATACCAAAACATAGCAACATAGACATAAAACATGCAACATAGAACAGTACAGCACAAGAACAGCCCCTTCAGCCCACAATGTCTGTGCCGAACATGATGCCAAGACCATCACTTATCTACCTGCACATAATCCATATCCCCTAATTTGAGGAAGGACATTCTTGCTATTGAGGGAGTGCAGCGAAGGTTTACAAGGTTAATTCCCGGGATGGGGGGACTGTCATATGCTGAGAGAATGGGGCAGCTGGGCTTGTACACTCTGGAGTTTAGAAGGATGAAAGGGCTGAGGGATGAGGGATGAAACATATAAGATTGTTAAGGGTTTGGACACGCTAGAGGCAGGAAACATGTTCCTGATGTTGGGGGAGTCCAGAACCAGGGGCCACAGTTTAAGAATAAGGGGTAAGCCATTTAGAACAGAGATGAGGAAACACTTTTTCTCACAGAGAGCTGCGAGTCTGGAATTCTCTGCCTCAGAGGGCGGTGGAGGCCGGTTCTCTGGATACTTTCAAGAGAGAGTTAGATAGGGCTCTTAAAGATAGCAGAGTCAGGGGATATGGGGAGAAGGCAGGAACGGGGTACTGATTGTGGATGATCAGCCATGATCACATTGAATGGCAGTGCTGGCTCGAAGGGCCGAATGGCCTACTTCTGCACCTATTGTCTATTGTCATATCCCTCCATTCGCAAATGCCCGTCCTAACTATTTTAGACAGTTACAAATGTTTTAGTCGACTTACATTGCCTTTACTACAATACTGTTAATGTACTGGACATGATGCCGTCAATCTCCTCTGCCTGTGTGTGATCCGTATCCACGTGCCTACCGAAAAGCATCTTAAATGCCACTTTCGTATCTGCCTCCACCACAATCCATGGCAGTGATTAGTCACCCACCACTCTGCCCTGCACTTCTTTAAACTTTCCCCTTTCACCTTAAAGCTTCCAGGTAGCATATAACCCAATGGTATGAACATTGAGTTCTCCAACTTGAGGTAACCACTAACAATACCCCCTCCCCCTCCCCTGTGTCCCGCCTGGACTCACACTTATTTCTCATCTCCCTTTCCACCTACATGCCTGAGGCTTCACAATTTGCAACTATTCAATCTTTTTGTCTCACATAGTGGTTTCTCATCTCAGTCATTTGTCCAACCATTTGCCCATCAACCCCGACCTCCTCTCTGTTCACCTATTACCTGCCACGCTTAGCCCTGCCCCTCTTCTTCCAGCTTTCCAGCACTCCTCCCTCAGTCTGAGGAAGGAGGGAAGGGAACGGACCCGAAACCTCACCTGTTCATGTTCTCCAGGGATTTTGCCAGTCCCGCTGCGTTACTCCAGCACTTTGTGCCTTTTTTTTGTAACCAGCATCGGCAGTTCCTAGTCTCAGCATCCTGGTAAATCACTGCTTCACCATCGCCAAAGGCCTCTACATCCTTCCTGTAAGGATGTAGGGGGCGCTGCTCTGGCAGCAGCCATGTCAGCAGCGCGTTAGTTTTTTCAACTTTATTTTATTTTTTAGTATGTTTTAAAGTATGTGTTTGATGTTTCTCGGTTTGTCTTGTGTTGTGTGGGGGGTAAGGGGGAAACCGCTTTGATCGTCTCCTCCATGGAGAGGCGACTTTTTCCAGGTCGCCTCCCCCGTGGCCTAACATCAAGGATCTGCGCGGCCTTTCCACGGAGACGCGCCCGGGACTTCAGCGGCGGGCGCAGCGTGGACTCGTGGCGTGGAACGGGTGAGCCCTCGCTGGGGCTCTCCGGAGGGGGGCGCTCTGTTTAGCAAGCCCGCGGCAGCCGGCAGCCTGAAGCAGCGGTCTGCACAGCTCCAGCTGGCGCGGCGTCTACAGCCCGGGATCCCTCGTGGGGGACCCGAGGGGGGAAGAAAAACCATCACCGCCGGCCCACTGTGGCCACCTTCTACCACGGACCCGGAGTGAACTTAACATCACCCCTGGAGGGAAGCTTCGACCGCCGGCCCTGCAGTCTATGGTGTTTCTGGCTGCGGCGGAGACTTTAAATCTCGACCGCCGGCCTGTGGCCTACACCAACTTAAAGCCGCGGTCTCTGGTGAGGAAGAGCCGATCCTGGACTAACTCTGGACTCTGGTCCTGTCCACGGGGGGGAAATGGAGGAGGACTGGCCAAGTTCTGTGCCTTCCACCACAGTGATGAATGCTGTGGTGGATGTTTGTGTTAAATTTTTATTGTGGCTGTGTGTTCTTTATTATTGTGCTGCTGCTGACAACCCAAATTCCACCGACCCTGGTTGTGTGGCAATAAATTCTATCTATCTATCTAATTGGGTGACTGGAACTGCACAAAAAAGTCTACTCCGCCTACCTTCTTGAAACCAACGATAGCACTTCACTTGCACCTCTTCCGATTGAGTGTACTGCATTCAGCCGATGTGGTCTCTCTACTTTGGCAAAACCAAATGCAGATGACATGGTCACATTGCACAGCACATCAACTGTGTCCCTGAATGACCCCTCCCCATCCCTCCCGTTGAAAACATCCCAGCAATTCTTCGAGAAGTATCCTTGGGTGCTATTTGAAGCTCTGAACTCCTCTGTAAGGACCAATGCGGTGACATAACGGGAAAGTATTTTAGAAGTCCTTCAATTGCTGAGGTTCCACAGGTGGCATGGACCAGTTTCCGGAGGTCCTGAGGGAAAATGTTTTTAGCATGTAAAGTTGCTAAGATGGCCAATCGCACATTAAGATCGCCAATTTCAGGTCACGTATGCCCAGGTGAATATAGGTGTTGGTAGGGGCAAGGGGAATGTGCACACCTTTGGTGACCAGGAAGACAATACCATAAATAGACACAAAATGCTGGTGTAACTCAGCAGGTCAGAAAGCATCTCTGGAGAAAAGGAAGAGGTCGAGATGCTTCTTCAGGCTGAGAGTCAGGGAAAGGGCAACGAGAAATCTAGATGGTGATGGAGAGAGAGATATAGAACAAATGAATGATATACAATAAGGTTATGATGCTAAAGGAAACAGGCCATTGTTAGCTGTGGCCTAAGTGAGTAATCGTTCCCATGAGTAGGGTGAAGGGTCTCGACCCAAAACCACATCTGTTCCTTCTTTCCAGAGATGCTGCCTGAGTTACTCCTGTATTTTGTTTCTGTCTTCGGTTGAAACCAGCATCTGCAGTTCCTTCCTTGACAATACCATAAAATTGGGCAGCCTGTTGGCAAGGTTACTGTAGGAACGACTTTTCCTGAAGGAATCTTCATTGCTGGATTTGCAGGCTGTATCCAGGTTTAACGTGGCAGTGGCCAGTGCTCATAGGAGCAGAATTAGACCATTCGGCCCATCAAGTCTACTATGCCATTCAATCATGGCTGATCTATCTCTCCCTCCGAACCTCATTCTCCTGCCTTCTCCCCATAAAACCGGACACCCGTACTAATCAAGAATCTATCAATCTCTGCTTTAAAAATATCAATCGACTTGGCCTCCACAGACTTCTGTGGTAACGAATTCTAGATTCACCACCCTCTCCACTAAAGAAATCCCTTCTCATCTCCTTTCTAAAGGTACCTCCATTTATTCTGAGGCTATGGCCACTGATCCTAGACTCTCCCACTAGTGGAAACATCCTCTCCACATCCACTCAATCCAAGCCTCCATGTACTGTGTATTCACGGCAGAAGTCAGACATGGTGCCGTACGTGTGTTCCACATGAGAAGACTATGACTGAATTCAGCAATAAGATTTTTAAATAACACTTATTACTCGACACAAAAATATTGCATGACACAAAACAATTTACGGCTAGAAGAATGGGATTTTTATTATCCACAGTTGATAGCATTTTTTCTTAAATGGGATAGAGGAGAAATAATGGCCGGTAGACACAAAATGCTGGAGTAACTCAGCGGGACAAGCAGCATCTCTGGAGAGAAGGAATTGGTGATGTTTCGGGTTGAGACCTTTCTTCAGACTGAATAATGGCATATTATCAATCTGCTCACAAACGCTACAGATGATGAAACTTGTCACACAAAGACCATTTCCAAAGCTCCACCTTCCCCCACAATCAGTCTGAAGAAGGGTCCCGACCCGAAACATCACCTATCCATGTTCTCCAGAGATACTGCCTGATCTGCAGTATTTTGTGCACTTACATGTAACTTTTCCAAAGCCATGAATTTAAAAAAAAATCTGAAGGAGCGACCTTGCTTGGTTTTTTAAAAAAAATGCTTTATACTAGCCAGAAGCAGAGCAGTTCTGGACGAGAAAATCTGACTAACCATTTACTGTGAGGGAGAAAGGCAATTGTGATTTTCTGCGGAAAAAGGCACAGACCGCTGGAGTAACTCAGCGGGTCAGGCAGCATCTTTGGAGAACATGGATAGGCGATGTTTCAGGTTGGGACCCATGTGATTTTCTGAATTCGAAATCAGTGCAAATTATTGAAAGGGCTTATGTGAAATTGTGTAAATAATGTTCCACGAGAATGATTGATCACAATCAACTCCACTGTGCCGGAAATAATAGGTTTATAAATTAGTGGCATTTTTTTATATTATGAATTATCTGCCCATAATCATGATACACATAACCTCAACATAATGTTAAGATTTAAGCAAATGAACCATAACTTGATTCTCCATTTATATTGTGAATTTTGAAACATGTCATCAAAAGTCATATGCCAGTTTTCGAGGAGTCATGAACTGTTTCACCTCTTCATCAGTCACTTTCTTGCGTCGTGCTTGGTGTTCAGCTATGATCGGCTGCAGTGTTTGAATCAGAATTTTCTTCAGTTCTCCAGTGAGTAGTTTTCCACTTGAATAATCCTAAAGATAAGAAATATTAGATGTAACCTGGCTAATTACATCACTGGCCAAAATGGATCATCTATCAATAATCCTAATTTGAGGAAGGACATTCTTGCTATTGAGTCAGTGCAGCGTAGGTTTACAAGGTTAATTCCCGGGATGGCAGGACTGTCATATGCTGAGAGAATGGAGCAGTTGGGCTTGTACACTCTGGAGTTTAGAAGGACGAGAGGATATCTCATTGAAACATATAAAATTGTTAAGGGTTTGGACACGCTAGAGGCAGGAAACATGTTCCCGATGTTGGGGGAGTCCAGAACCAGGGGCCACAGTTTAAGAATAAGGAGTAAGCCATTTAGAACGGAGACGAGGAAACACTTTTTCTCACAGAGAGTGGCGAGTCTGTGGAATTCTCTGCCTCAGAGGCCCTCTGGATGCTTTCAAGAGAGAGCTAGATAGGGCTCTTAAAAATAGCGGAGTCAGGGGATATGGGGAGAAGGCAGGAACGGGGTACTGATTGGGGATGATCAGCCATGATCACATTGAATGTCAGTGCTGGCTCAAAGGGCCGAATGGCCGACTCCTGCACCTATTGTCTATAGTATCATTATCACTATAATTATGTATGAAGCAGGCCTTTCACTTTCACAATTATCCCCAGTTCCCTTCCCGTACCATCTAATTGTTTGTTAAAAATCCAGAATGTTTCACCTCCAATACTTCTTCACAAATTATTTCTCCAACACCCCTTTCACAGAAATGCAAACTTTCCGCTGTGACAGCACAGACTCTCATAAATGTCATGTAAACAATAGAAACTATTGGAGCAGTGCTTCTTTTCTGCATTTCCCACACAAATAAATGCCCAGAAGTGTAAATAACATTCAAGGGCTGCTCCAAACATATTGGTCTTTAAGATAGACACAAAATGCTGGAGTAACTCAGAGGGTCCGGCAGCATCTCTGGATAGAAGGAATGGGTGACGTTTCAGGTCGAGACCCTTCTTCAGACTGAGAGTCAGGGGAGATGGAGATAAGGAAAGGCAAGGTGTGAAAACAAGACATCAAAGAGTTTATTGTTGATTATTGTTAGCTAGGAGAAGGTGACAACAAGGCACACAAAGATACCATCTAATCAGGCGGACAGTCAGACTGTTCTGAGAACCTAGAAGGGGGAGGGATGGAGTGAGGGGAAAGCAAGGGTTACATGATGTTAGAAAAGTCAATATTCATTCCTCTGGGGGTGTAAGCTATGAGGTGATTTTCCTCCAACTTGCATTGGGCCTCACTCTGACAGTGGAGGAGGCCCTGGACAGAGGGGGGGGGGGGGGGGGGGGGGGGGGGGGGGGGGGGGGGGGGGGGGGGGGGGGGGGGGGGAGTTAAAGTGTTTAGCAACCACAAGATCAGGTAGGTTTAGGCGGACTGAGCAGATGTTTTGACCGAAATGTTCGCCTGTGCTTGGTCTCGCTTATATACAGGAATCCACAACTGGAACTGCAGATACAGTAGATGGAGTTGGAGGAGGTGCAGGTGAACCTCTGCCGCACCTGAAAGGACTGGCGGGGTCCTTGGACGGAGTCGAGGGAGGAGGGTATAGGGACAGGTGTTGCATCTCCTGCGGTTGCTGGGGAAAGTACCTGGGGACGGGGTGGTTTGGGTGGGAAAGGACGAGCTAACCAGGGAGTTGACCCTCAACTCCGTTCCTTCCTACACACGTTGGTCTTTAGGTTGAGATTTTAAACCGTGTTTTCTGAAGGGGAAGTGAAGAACCTAGCTGATTACACCTCTGGCCAACATGCATCCTTCAGTCAGCATTATCAAAAAATATTGATGATATGGTTACTCTCACATTGCTGTAAGAGTCAGCTTGCTCAGGGTACTTTGGCTGCCACTTTTGCTCCTTTACAGCAGTGAATATACTTCCACCGCCATTTGTTGACAGTGTACTATGGTGAAAATAGGTTAGTCATAGAATCACGGCACTGAAACAGGTCCTTCAGCCCACTGCTGACCATAGACCATTCATTTGTACTACATCACGTTGCTGTGCAAAAATATACCATTTTAGGGACAAATGAAGTGAATAAAACTTTAAATAGTTTTAAGATTGTTCGAACCTGTTTTATCTTGTCTAGTGCCTCATCATCTTCTAGGAAAAAGCTCAAGTACATATAAGATACATCCACTTCCCAATTGCCACCAAGGCGCTGATGCTCCTCAATAGTGTCTTTACCTCCTGAGAAAGCATGCTTGTTGATCTGAGGAAAAATTGATAGAATTAAATAAAGGACATTATTGCTGTTGTGCATTTGTAGATGTTGAATTCTTAACTTCAAAGAATAGCATTGCATTAAACCTTATTTACACGTAGGGGTGAAGTCACTGGTTTGACCAAGAAGTATGGGAATGGGAAAACTTTCTCAAAAGCCGATTCTGAGCCATCTGCATTATTAAGGACCCCTATCACACCATATCTTCTCCAGTCTGCCATCTGGAAGGATGCTCCACAGCTTCTTCCCACGGGCAATAAAACTGGTTAACGAACTGTGTCCCCTCCCCATATATCATACACCAACACATCTAACCTCGCCCATACTTTGACAGCTAGACACTTGTCAAGCAAAGCCACTGTCCGGTCTGAAGGTCTGTTTTTAGTTCAAGTTTTAAGTCTATTTTAGATATGTTAATTTTAAAGTTGTACGTATTTATTCTGTTTTTATTAACTACACTGACAGGAATTGAATGAGAAGCAATTTCTCGTTTCAATTCAATTCAATTCAATTTATTTGTCATTTGAACCTCATTGAGGTTCAAACGAAGTGTTGTTTCTGCAGTCATACACACAAGAAAGACCCAAGACACAACACAATTTACACAGACATCCATCACAGCGCATCTCCTCCTCGCTGTGATGGAAGGCAACGTCTTATCTCTCCCCTGCACTCCCCATTCCCCTCCCGATGTCAGAGTCAAAGCCCCCGGCGGGCGATGGTAATTGTCCCACGGCCATTAACGCCGCGCCGGGTGATGCAAGGCCGCGCTCCGGGTCTTGTTGTTGGAGTCCCCGGCGGGCGCTAGCAAAGTCCCACAGCCATTCCAAGCCGCGCCGGGCGATGATGTAAGCCCCCGCTCCAGGTTCCCTCTGTATGCAAGTACTCAGTGAAAATGACATTAAAGTAAATACTGAAAACTGAATTTTGATATATTGTGATGAAGATTACCTTAGTTTTGATCTGTTTTGGGGTGTCTGTGAGGAAGATGGAAGAGTTAGGGTCACTGGCACTCATCTTCGTCTGTGCTCCTTGTAGTGCAGGGAAGAAGCTGGAGTGCAACAGTGCTGGCTTAGAGTAACCAATTCTTGGAGCAACATCTCGTGTCATCCGAAAATAAGGGTCCTATGAAAGAGTCATACAAAGGAGAAAACTTTCTCAAAAGCGGATTCTGAGTTAATCAATAGTTAAGGGCCGGTCCCACTTTCACCACCTAATTCACGACCTCTGCCGAGTTTGCCCTCGGCTCGTACGCGCAGCATGGTCGTCATGAGGTCGTGATGCTAGTCGTAGGTACTCGTGGCATCAAGTACGTTGCGGTGTTTTTTTCTAGCCTGATGAAAAATGTCCACGAGTAAAAAAGGTTGTGAAAGTGGGACAGGTCTTTTACCGAATCAAGTTTTCAGCTTTTCACTGTACATGTAACAATAATAAACTAAATTAAAAATGTAACAGCAGTTTAGGAATACAGTAAGAAATTCATTAACATTTCAGATTTCAGATGGCTTATATACAAAGGTTCTTCTTCCTCCTGCCTATATTCCTTCCTCTGGCTTCACAATTCGTACTTCTTCTCACACCTTTTATCTTATCATCTGCCATTTAACCCCCCCCCCCCCCCCCCCCCCCCCCCCCCCCCCCCCATTACAATTAAAGCACAAAGTACTTGTGCTATAACTCCAGGATAAGCGCTCAACTAAGAAAACCAAGCCCAAAACCAAAGTATTATCTAACTAAATACACCAACTTATAATAAATGACTCCATATGCCACAAAAAAAAACAAATAACTACCTACATATTAATTAACTCTTTTAAAAAAACTGATGGTGTAGATGCAAGTATATCATTGGGATCATCAAGTGGGCACCTCCCTTCACTGGTGATTTGTTGAGTTGGCCCACGACATCTCGGGAAGGCTCAACAGTCCCAGAACGACCCCCCTCACAACCTGCTCTCACCACCTACTGCTGCAGTATCTACTAAATAAACATAGAAATATAGAAAATAGGTGCAGGAGTAGGCCATTCGGCCCTTCGAGCCTGCACTGCCATTCAATATGATCATGGCTGATCATCCAACTCAGTATCCTGTACCTGCCTTCTCTCCATACCCCCTGATCCCTTTAGCCACAA
Source organism: Leucoraja erinaceus (assembly GCF_028641065.1). Taxonomy (NCBI): domain Eukaryota; kingdom Metazoa; phylum Chordata; class Chondrichthyes; order Rajiformes; family Rajidae; genus Leucoraja; species Leucoraja erinaceus. The sequence continues at coordinate 68,601,376 of NC_073385.1, read as the reverse complement.
GGGCCACATCTAACTCCCTCTTAAATATAGCCAATGAACTGGCCTCAACTACCTTCTGTGGCAGAGAATTCCAGAGATTCACCACTCTGTGTGAAAAATGTTTTTCTCATCTCGGTCCTAAAGGATTTCCCCCTTATCCTCAAACTGTGACCCCTTGTCCTGGTCTTCCCCAACATCGGGACCAATCTTCCTGCATCTAGCCTGTCCAAACCCTTAAGAATTTTGTAAGTTTCCATAAGATCCCCCCTCAATCTTCTAAATTCTAGCGAGTACAAGCCGAGTCTATCCAGTCTTTCTTCATATGAAAGTCCTGACATCCCAGGAATCAGTCTGGTGAACCTTCTCTGTACTCCCTTTATGGCAGGAATGTATTTCCGCAGATATGGAGACCAAACCTGTGTGCAATACTCACCAAGGCCCTGTACAACTGCAGTAGAACCTCCCTGCTCCTATACTCAAATCCTTTTGCTATGAATGCTAACATACCATTCGCTTTCTTAAGAAAGCTACAGCCAATTAGCTCACTCTAACAAATGCTAAACACCTGCATCCTATTTTCCACTGACCTTAGTCCATCATTAAGCTTGTAACACCACAAATATCACCCTTGCATAAGACCGGGATACACTTGCACAAACTACAATTACAAAGAAATAAACATACTGCATGTCAAACGTTTCCTTTCTGCACCGACTGACACTATTTCTTCTCCACCAAATCCACCTACAGCCTTGCTCTGCTGCCTCTGACATCTGCTTTACGGCCCGACGCAAACACTGTCCACAAATTCCTAGCTCTCCAAATAGCGACGTGGTTGGTCTCACTGTAAAACCTCAACAACCCACCTCGACAGGACGTACTCTTGCTCCCCATCCTTGCTGCTCAACCTCTGATGCCAACTTGTGTTGCCTTTTCCTTTCATAAGCCTCATCCACTAAGTTCTCCCAAGGCACTGTCAGTTCTATAAACTACACTATCCGCTGACTAACTGACCATAACACTATGATCAGGCCTCAAACTAATAGTAATTATTTCCTGTGGAATAACAAGCTTTCCTCCTAAATCTCCTAATCATTGGCTCCCCGTAACTGGCCTGACTCATACCTAGCTGCAAACTTCCCTCCTCTACCTTTCTCTCCCTCACAGTCAAAATGAAACTCCACACTCCCAGAACTGATGCCTACTGAATTCACCTGTACTCCCCTCCTCTCAATTGCTGCAGCTATGCACTTCAATACCTGGTTATGCTGCCAAGTACACCGACCCTGAGAAAGTCTAGTTCTACATCTTGATAAATGTGCCTCAATGTTGCCACCTCTGAACACAAGGAACACGCTGGGTCCCAACCTACCCATTGTTTGAAGTTCTGCGATGATGGCAGCTCAACATAAATAGCCGTTATATGCAAACTGACATGACATGCCTCCATGCACCACAGGTCCCTCCAGCTAAACCTCTCATCTACACTTTCCCAGTTCATCCACTGTCCCTGCTTAACCCGAGCTACTGCCCTTAAACATCTCACTGCTTCCTCCTGACGACATACCTGCTCTACAACCAATTTCCTCCTCTCTGTTGGACCTGCCTTACTGGTTTCCCTGTGCTGAGCCCAAAGCCTCATTTCCCTTGCTGCACACGACCAACAATGTCTGTTTGCCTCAGAGCTAACGGGGAAGTAACACACCCAGCCATAATGCCCATCTCTAGTCTCTGCCGTGCTGTCGTAAAGTATGCTGTACTAAAACACATTCAGACATCTTGGAAATATGCTTTCACTAAGTTTACTATTGATCCTGGAACTCTAAAGAAATCCAAAGCACTCCAAATAAGACTAAATGTGGCACAGATCCAAATGCATTTGCCAGGTTCAAAAACACTACACGCAAATCTCTTATTTCAGGTTAAGCAAGGACACTGTCTGAATCTGGTGTTATATTACACTAATGTGTTCTAAGTAACCTGTGAAACCTGGAATTACGGCTTTCTGCACTGTGGTATCCATTAACCTGTTCCTTTCTAAATAACCTGCCAGCCTTTGTGCCACTACGCTAGAGAAAATCTTGCCTTCGACATTTAGGAGACATATAGGCCTAAACTGACTTAATTCTGAAGATGCTCCTTGGGAATGAAAATTCCCCCTGCTCTACGCCAAACCCTTGGTATGACCTGCTTCTCCCAAACTATACGCAAGAGCCTCCACAAGAATCTAAGCACATCAGGTGCACTTTTTATATACCCGGTAAGGGACTACATTCGGCCCTGGGGCCGAAGAAGCCTTTGCACGCCTTATTACAGCTTCCACTTTGGTGGCAAAACATCTAACGTATGCTCTATCTCTTCTAAGGGTGGTATAACTGGAGGGAAACCCGCTCCCCTTTTCTTTTCTGGATCAGAGTATGACCTTTTTAAATATTATGAAACTAAGTGGGACCCGTTAGGTCCCAGTCACATGGGAGGCCTGGTCCCCCAACGCAACCCATTCCCTAATGCAATATTCCACCCTGGTGTGGGGGAGGGGAGTGATGTGGGCGAGTGATGTGGTGGTGTGGGTGGTTGGGGTGAAGGGGGGAGGGGTGGGGGTGTGTGGGGAAGAGGGGGAGGGGGGAAGGGAGTGTGGATGTGTGGAGGGGGGGGTTGTGTGTGGGGGGGGGGGGGGGAAGAAAAGGGACTCCACTCAGCAGCCACCGGCCGTGGCACCAGACAGCACCTCCCTTTTCCACTCAGCGGCTTCCACGACTCCACTCAGTGGCTCCCCGACCCCTCTTGCAGGCTCACTCAGCATGGCTTGCGGACTCAATCACCACGGCTTGTGGACTCAGCCCCGCCTCCGGGGTTTTATTCTCCTCGCCCCGGTGATTGACAGCAGGTGCCGGAAAGGGGCGTTACTTTCATGGTGACCGACAGGCGAGAAGACCAATCTGCTGATCTCACAATTCTTTAAACCTTCATAACTTTTTTTTAATATTCCACCGATCGGAAAACTTAGTGCGCTTGGAGCAGAGGAGAACGATGAGTAAGGTGGCGGAATAACCCTAGCGATATAGGGTACCGTTTTTGCACAATTTTAAAAACAATGCAAATCGGAAGAGGACAAGATGAGTTTTAGTAACAGTATAGATTTTAACTCTTCCTTTGAAGCTTAGCTTTCCACTTTTTTCCTGATTAAACATTCTTTTAACAAATTTAAATGGATCCCTATAAAATGCTGACCTGACTCGCTCCTCCTTCTTTCTCTTCCTCCCGAGGTGTTCTGCCCCCCTTAATATTGCTAACCAATTTCTTAATTCTTCTTGCAAAACATTAATTCCTCGCTCTCAACTACAGCCTTTCTCAACTGTTTCCTCTCTTTCACTAATCACTTGATTTCTCTCTTGTCTCGATCTAACCACTTGTAGAGCTTGCACCTCCTTTTTCTCAATAATACAAATCTCCCATCTTATCTAGCGTGTTTCCACTGTCCCTTTCAGACTCTATATCAAATCTATATTAACAGTTTCCCATTCCTTTCATTTGCCCATGGCCATTTAACTCTAGGTTTCAGCCCACCATTCTTCTCCCTGACTGGCAGATTAGCCTCACCACCTCCTACATCCCCCTCTACAGCACTTGTTCCCTCCTCATCAGTAACTGGCGTAATGATATCCTGCGAACTGTGATTTCCTACCTGTCGCTGGACTTCACTCGACTGACTTCTCAAGAAGTACAGCTCAATGCGATTTCCCTGCACTCCTTCTAACAAGCACGTCTTCCTTCCTTGATGTATTCTGAGGCCCTTTGCTGTTGTTACTTTCTGCCAACCACAAGTACAGACCAGGAGCTTCTTTCCCTCTACTATTGAGCCGCTGGCCTTCATTAATGCGCTAATCCTACTCGTGGTCTTTCCCGTTCCGTGGTCTGTAGCCGGGTAATCCACCCACGAGTCATCTTCCGCCCCTGCTCCCGCACACTCTAGGGGTATTTTTTTAATTCGTCGTAGCTTTTTATAGGTGCAGTGAGTGTTTACAATCTACGCCACTACTGCAATGAGGTGCTAACCCATAACAGCTCCAGTGGGGGCCATTCCCTCCTGTCAGCTGTCTCTCCAACCCGTCACATGAACTTGCCCTAGTTGTCAGCTGCTCTGTTCACAGTAGTCAAGTTTGAACAAGTTATTCTTTGGAGCGCAGAAGGTTAAGGGGGGGACTTGATAGAGGTCTTTAAAATGATGAGAGGGATAGACAGAGTTGACGTGGATAAGCTTTTCCCACTGAGAGGAGGGAAGATGCAAACAAGGGGACATGTCTTGAGAATTAAGGGACAGAAGTTTAGGGGTAACATGAGGGGGAACTTCTTTACTCAGAGAGTGGTGGCTGTGTGGAATGAGCTTCCAGTGAAGGTGGTGGAGGCAGGTTCGTTTTTATCATTTAAAAATAAATTGGACCGTTATATGGACGAGAAAGGAATGGAGGGTTATGGTCTGAGCGCAGGTATATGGGACGAGGGGAGAATACGTGTTCGGCACGGACTAGAAGGGTCGAGATGGCCTGTTTCCGTGCTGTAATTGTTATATGGTTATATAGTAGTCACTAGCTGGGCTAGAGGTTAAATTACAATTAAAACACAAAGCTGCATCTACATATCAATCACCAGGCTTTGTCCTGCCATCCTCTCTTCCAGCTTTCTCCTCCCCTAACACAATCAGTCTGAAAAAGGGTCCCGACCCAAAGTGTTGCCTCTGTTCTCCAGAGATGCTGCTGGGCCTGCTGAGCTACTCCAGCACTATGTGTCTTTTTGTAAACCAGCTTCAGCAGTTCCTTGTTTCTCCATTCTATTTTAATTGTTGGCTTTGGGATAACCAGACCTGGTAAAGGGGGATTCTTCTGCTCTTCCTCAAAGAATATCAAACATTTTGGTTGTCCATAAGACATAGCACTAGTATTAGGCCATTCAGCTCATCGGGTCTACTCCACCATTTGATCATGGCTGATCTATTTATCCCCCACAACCCCATTCTCCTGCCCTTCCCGGAACCTTTCACACCCTTACTAATCAAGAACCTATCTTTCAATGCTTTAAGGATACCCAATGACTTGGCCTCCACAGCCACCTGTGGCAATGAATTCCACAGATTCACCACCCTCGGGCTAAAGAAATTCCTCCTCATCGCCTTCATTATGTTGTCACTTTCACCGAGACCGTGGAATAAACTTGCTTCGGTGCTCTTTGGCTTACAATAGTAAATAAAAATGACTTGTAGGGGAAATAACCACATTCCATGCACTCCAAATTCAAATATTGTAGAGAAAATGATGATCCCTGCAATCTTATAGGAAAAAAGGGGCACTTTTCAAATATACTTTTCAATGATACTTAGCTCTGACCTGGTCAATGGCACAAGGAATAAGACACTGAATATCCTTTCTTCCATTAAAGATTTGTGGAAATGAGGAGCTGAACGACGGAGCAGCCTGTATTGCAGGGAAACTGATCTTTCCTGCCGATTAAAAATAATGTGAAGATTTTTAAATGTGAGCAATCAAATATTTAAACCCAATACAGTCCAGATACCACCCCAAAACAAAGCCTAGACCCTGTTGTAGTTCAGAGTTAAGTTAGAGTGTAGTTTAGTTTTAGTTTGGAGATACAACGCCTGGGGCCAACCGAGTCCGCGCCCGACCAGCGATCCCCACACACTAACCCCACCCTACACAGACTAGGGACAGTTTACAATGATACCAAGCCAATGAACCTACAAACCTGTACATCTTTGGAGTGTGGGAGGAAACCGAAGATCACGGAGAAAACCCACGCGGTCACAGAGAGAACGTACAAACTCCATACAGACAGCACCCATAGTCGGGATCGAACCCGGGACTCTGGCGCTGCAAGCACTGTAAGGTAGCAACTCTACCGCTGCACCACCATGTGCAATTTGTTTGGAGAGGCCAAATGCAGATTGGGTGAGCTATTTGCACGGCATCCACATGCAGTCCTCAGGGGAAGTGGGAGGTTCTCGACTACCCAGTTCCCCGACACCTTAATTCTTCCACTCCCCAATCTGACCCATCTTCATGTGGCCTTCAGCACTGTGCTAACAAGGTCCACCATCAGCATTGTATCTTTCACCTGGGTACAGTGCAGCTTTCCTGACCCAATATCTAATTCAACATTACCAGGAAACCTGTTCTGTCAGTTTCTCTGGCCAGTTCTATTAAAGGTTGTCAATTTTAATCTGGATTTTCTCTCTCCAATGCCATCGCCTGATCTGCTGCACATTCCCTATGGCTCTGACCTGCATGGCACCGGTTATGCTCATTCTTTTGTTTTCTTTCTCTCAATTATGTTAACTTTTATGTAGTTGTGTGTCCTGTTGCTTTTTCTAGTAAGACTGTATGGTAAATAGAGTTTCACTGTACCTTAATTGGCACACGTGCCAAAATTCTTATGAACCTTTGAATTCATTACCATGCCAGTAAGATACTTTTATCAATAACTGATCATCAGTGTGATCAGCCTATCAGAGATATTCTCATCTCAGAAGATCAGTCTGAAGAAGAGTCCCGACAAGGAACGTCACCTATCCAGGTTCTCCAGAGATGCTGCCTGACCTGCTGAGTTATGCCACCACTTTGTGTCTTTCCTTCCGAGATATTGTCATATTCATTCCTTCCCATCTCTTTCCCAGTTCATGCAAGCAATTTTTGACGTGAAATGTTAACTCTGTCTTTCCTCTAAATGTTTGTTTTTAAACCATCAAGATGCTTCCAGACACTCTGGGGCATAAAAACAGCCCACCTCAACCTACCAATGAACCTTGAAAATAAGAAACATTAATCTTACCTATACAGTCACTATCTCCAAAGCCGAAGATTCCCTTCACTTGATTAAAAGTAACATGTTTCTGTATTTTGACCACATTTTGATAGAATCCTGGGCTTTGCCTGCAGAAAAAAAACAGGAATTAAAACAATGTTATCTTTACGAGGGGAAAAAAGCAAGTTAGAATGAATGAATAATCTTCCTAAAGTTATCGCAACTAATAATAATTGCATCCTGGCCACACACTCATCTCCCCGCTACCTTCAGGTAGAAGGTACAGGAGCCGGAAGACTGCAACAACCAGGTTCAGGAATAGCTACTTCCCCATAGCCATCAGGCTATTAAACTCGGCTCGTACAAAACTCTGAACATTAATAGCCCATTATCTGTTTATTTGCACTTTATCAGTTTATTTATTCATGTGTACATATATTTATATAATGGTATATGGACACACTGATCTGTTCTGTATTCATGCCTACTATGTTCTGTTGTGCTGAAGCAAAGCAAGAATTTAATTGTCCTATCAGGGACACATGACAATAAACTCTCTTGAATCTTGAATCACTATTTATCTGATTGTGTGGACGATAATTCTGGTTATTTTGTGTGTTACGACTGTAGGCAAATTAATTTTCCTCCTGGAATTCATAAAGTTCTAAAGTATCGTAAACAGGTGTCTTAGAAGCCATGTGTCTCTGATATCATAGGAAGTTTGTAAGGAGAATGATATATTGGCGTTCATTGCATGAGTATAGCAGCAAGGATGTTTCAATACACCAGGGCCTAGCTGACAATCCATCTGAAGTTTTCCTGTTTAAAAAAAAGACACAAAGTGCTGGAGTAACTCAGTGCGTCAGGCAGCATCTCTGGAGAACATGTTTTGGGTCGGGCCTCATTATAGCAGCTGCAGAGTTGAGGGTTTCACCAGGCCCGATGGTGTAGAAGGTAGTGCTGCTGTCTGACAGCTCCAGCGATGTGTCTTCACCCTGACCATGGGCGGTGGCTGCGTGGAATTTGCACATTCTCCCTGCAACCTCACATCCACGTACGCTGATTGGCAAGTTCAATGTCTGCTGAAAATGGCTCTCTGAGAATCGGGGAGGGAGGGTCGATGAGCATACGAGACCCCGTAAGACACCGGAGCAGAATTAGGCCATTCGGCCCATTGAGTCTGCTCATCATTCGATCATGGCTGCTCTATTTTCCCCTCTCAATCCCATTCCCCTGCCTTCTCCTCAGAGAGGATAGAAGCCAGGAAAAATAAGTGGGGAAAGGGAATTGCTCCGAGCCAATAGAATCAGTGAGTTGTGTGGCCTTCCTGTACGTCATGCGGAGATTTATCAGATACATGCGTTACAGCACGTACTTTTATGTCTTCCTGCAGGTATTTCTCATCCTGGGTCAATTAATTATAAAGGGTACGTTGATCATTAATGAATCCCTGTCAAGCTCAATAATCACTGATCATTTGACTGCATCGTTAGAACCACAGGATTACAGTGCAGGAGACACTGGGTCCATGGAGTCAGTACTGGCTGTATGGCCAAGTAGTCCAATCATGCTCAGTTTTCTCATTGCAACAGTAGATCGGCCAGTATTCACAAATTAGCAGTGAAAGGAAAGTAATACAATTCACTTCAGTGATTCTTTCAAAGTCAAGTCAAGTCAAGTTAATTCGTCACATACACATACGAGATGTGCAGTGAAATGAAAAGTGGCAATGCTCGCAAATGTGCAAAAAAACAAACAAACTACAAACAGAATGGAACAGAATCACATATTCACATATTACATAATTGTGGGAGGGAAGAAAAAGGAAAAAAACAGCAATTTAAAAAAGACACCACACAACAGTAAAATTAGTCCCTGGAGAGATAGGAGTTTACAGTCCTAATGGCCTCTGGGAAGAAACTCCTTCTCATCCTTTCCGTTCTCACAGCATGGCAACGGAGGCGTTTGCCTGACCGTAGCAGCTGGAACAGTCCATTGCTGGGGTGGAAGGGGTCTCCCATGATCTTGTTGGCTCTGGAGTTGCACCTTCTGATGTATAGTTCCTGCAGGGGGGTGAGTGTAGTTCCCATAGTGCGTTCGGCCGAACACACTACTCTCTGCAGAGCCTTCTTGTCCTGGGCAGAGCAGTTCCCAAACCAAATCGTGATATTTCTGGACAAGATGCTTTCCACAGCCGCTGAGTAGAAGCACTGGAGGATCCTCAGAGACACTCTGAATGTCCTCAATTGCCCGAGGTGGTAAAGGCCTTACTCACGAGTGCTGCAGCGTATGATGCAAGTCAAACATCTTTCGATATTTTTTCAGTTTAGTAGACCATAAAAAATATGATTTTCCTGAGCAAATTCTCCTCTGCAGTGACTTTCTCCTCTGCTGCCCGTCAGAATACAATATAACTCTGATTGATTAAATATCAGAGTACTCAATGGCTAATTGTAGTACGAGCTGGGAAATAATTAATTCAACATCTGAAGCCCAAGTTTACTCCCCATTATTTATTTGTTCTTATTATAATCTATTTTTTTTTTTGATATTACGGGTTTACAGAGTACTCTGTTAACATCCCTCTTGTGCTGCCGCAAGTAAGAATTTCATTGTTCTGTTATCAGGACATATGACATTGAAGCACTCTTGAATCTGTTTTGTTTTTTTAAACAAAGGCCAGACACCACTACTGTTCTTCATATAAATTAAAACCATTGTTTCCCAGATGACATAGCAATGAAGACACAATTGTAACAGTATGATGAACATACCCCATGTAATCCAGATCGGAGAAGATGAAGGTTTTATTCACATCAAAGCCACAAGCAATGATGTCTTTAGTATTCTCTAACGCATATTTGTAGGCTTGTTCTAGCGTTATGTCTTTCCACAGATATTTCTCATCATCGGTCAACTGAATTACAAGAGGTACATTGAAAACATCTTGCAGCCACCTGTTTAATAGAAATATCCGGGTATGAACACGCTATGCATTTTCAAAAGAAAAATATACACAATGAAAAGGCAATGGTACCATTTCTCAGCATGGACGCACTTTTAAGGATCAATAGACTAAGTGGGACCCGTTGGGTCTCAGTCACATGGGAGGCCTGGTTCCCCAACGTAACCCAATCCCCAACGCAATATTCCACCACTCACCCATAGCCCCTAACTGCGCAGGGGCAGCTCATTTCCCCTCATCCCCCAGCACTACCTACCCTTCATAGAAAGATAGAAAATAGGTGCAGGAGTAGGCTATTCGGCCATGTGTGGAGGAGAGGGGTGTGTGGGCGGGGGGGGGGGGGGGGGGAGGGGGAACTCGGGAGAAAAAAACGTGGAAGAGCCATGGGGGAGAGAGGGGCATCACGGGGGAGGGGGAGAGGAGCCAGCAAGGGGGACCAGAGGGTTGTGGCTGGAATTGATGGCGCGATGGGGACTCACAATGCTGGCTTCCATCTTAATGCAAGTTGTAGATTGCTGTAAGTCTCAGGGGTTCTTATCTCAGTGGAAGGGTCAAGGAAAGAGCATTCACGTCGCGGCCCTGTTACCACCACTACTCGCAAGAAGCACAAGACACATTGTATGCAGATGCCGAGAAGTGTGTTCAGCTCTGGCTGAACGATTTCTAATCTTGTGACGTGGACTCGATAAGGAGAAGATCTCAGTTGACACACTTACTTTGTGAAGATGAATGGAATAAGATGACCCATATGCATGGCCTCTGAAGAAGGACCCCGACCAGTATACAAGTAAAAGGATTTCTTTGTTTCAAAGGCGTCAAGGATCTGCTGCATATCTCTTTAAAACAAATGATCAAAACGTATGTTTCAAAAATACAACTGATGCAGCATTACAATACAAAAAACTATTCTTGGAAGATTTGAGAAACAATTTTTTAAGAATGGAAATATCTAAACCAATCCATTTTAGAATAAATTCACATCACATAGATTTTAATTAACAATTGAAACACACTACGGCACAACAAATTCCAATAACATTTAACTAACCAATACTACATAAGTAGAAGAATTTTTTGTTTCATCATTATCATATTAATTTTCTTTTCCTTTCCACTCATAATATTTTGATATAAAAATTTGCTATAAAGCTAAAACTTGTTCTGAATTGGCACGTTCGATTGGGTAAATGAATTGCTTAAATAATGGTAATTGTTTCTAAAGATACACTACTAATTAACATTGTTTAAATGTATAGCAATTACCAAGTAAAGATATATAGATATATAATAAAAGCATAACTTTTCCCCTCCGAACAGAATACAGTGATAAAATACAGAACAAAACTATAAAACGTAGAACAGTATGTTAAAAAGTAGAACCACATTGCAGGCACAATCCAGTCAATGTGCAAAAAGAACCTGCCCTGCACTTCTGCTTTATGCTTTCCCTCCTCACCTTGAAGCTATGCCCTCCAATAATCAACATGCCAACACTGGAAAAATTATTCTGATCACCTACTTTGCTTCTCGTAATTTTGTAAACTTCTTCCAGGTATTCCTTTAGCTTCCAACGCTCCAGGGAAAACTATCCATGTTTGTCCAACCTCTGCCGATATCTGGTAATCCACGCAGCGTGCTGGTAAACCTCTCCACTCTGTCCAAAGCATCCACATCCTAACTGATAATGGGGCAACCAGAACGGCAAGCAATACTCCAAATGTGACCTAACCAAAGTTGTATAAAATTGCAAAAATAACTTCCCGACTCTTGTACTCAGTGTCCCGGACAATGAAGCCTTCTTTACCGCTCTATCTACTGGTTTGCTGCCTGCAGGGAGCCATACACTTGGACCCAATGATCCCTCTGTACATTAAAGTTATTGGTCATTTTCACCTTCCATAGAAACATAGAAAACAGGTGCAGGAGTAGGCCATTCGGCCCTTCGAGCCTGCACCGCCATTCAAAATGATCATGGCTGATCATCCAACTCAGTATCCCGTACCTGCCTTCTCTCCATACCCCCTGATCCCCATAGCCACATCTAACTCCCTCTTAAATATAGCCAATGAACTGGCCTCAACTACCTTCTGTGGGAGAGAATTCCACAGATTCACCATTCTCTGTGTGAAAAATATTTTTCTCATCTCGGTCCTAAAAGACTTCCCCCTTATCCTTAAACTGTGACCCCTTGTTCTGGACTTCCCCAACATCGGGAACAATCTTCCTGCATCTAGCCTGTCCAACCCCTTAAGAATTTTGTAAGTTTCTATAAGATCCCCCCTCAATCTTCTAAATTCTAGCAAGTACAAGCCATGTCTATCCAGTCTTTCTTCATATGAAAGTCCTGACATCCCAGGAATCAGTCTGGTGAACCTTCTCTGTACTCCCTCTATGGCAAGAATGTCTTTCCTCAGATTAGGAGACCAAAACTGTACATAATACTCCAGGTGTGGTCTCACCACGACCCTGTACAACTGCAGTAGAACCTCCCTGTTCCTATACTCAAATCCTTTTGCTATGAATGCTAACATACCATTCGATTTCTTCACTGCCTGCTGCACCTGCATGCCTACTTTCAATGACTGGTGTACCAAGTCACCCAGGTCTCGTTGCATCTCCCCTTTTCCTAATCGGCCACCATTCAGATAATAGTCTACTTTCCTGTTTTTGCACATAACCTCACATTTATCCACATTATACTGCATCTGCCATGCATTTGCCCACTCAATTAGCCTTTCCAAGTCACCTTGCAGCCTCCTAGCATCCTCCTCACAGCTAACGCTGCCCCCTAGCTTTGTGTCATTCGCAAACTTGGAGATGTTGCATTCAATTTCTCTCGTCCAATTCATTAATGTATATTATAAATAGCTGGGGTCCCAGCACTGAGCCTTGCGGTACCCCACTAGTCACTGCCATGTTCCAAAGGCACGAGTAAACACACATTTAGAGAATCAATTGCAATGAATACAGAACGAGATGAAAACATTACCAACCGATGAGAAAAGAAGATTCCTCGACGAAGAAAGTGATGAGCCTTTTGACCAGCGAGTTGTTCTAATCGATCGATCAACTCTTGATCAATTTTGCTACTTCCAAACCGAACTGAAAATCATGACATTTTCACAATTACCTCAGGATCACATGCAAATATTACTGAACCCAATTCCTTATTCAAATAATAATGAAACGCTAAGATAGTTATTTCTAGAAAGTTATTTTCCTCATCTGTAAATGTCTACAATTGAGTTTGTACATTGTCAACAATAATGAGGACCAATAACAATCTTAGATGTATAGAAAGAACTGCAGTTGTTGGTTTACACTAAAGATAAGACACAAAATGTTGGAGTAACTCAGAGGGACAGGCACCATCTCTGAATAGAAGGAATGGGGAACGTTTCAGTTGAGACCCTTCTTCAGACTGAGAGTCAGGGGTGCGTAAGATACAGAGATAAACATAGAAACATAGAAATTAGGTGCAGGAGTAGGCCATTCGGCCCTTCGAGCCTGCACCGCCATTCAATATGATCATGGCTGATCATCCAACTCAGTATCCCGTACCTGCCTTCTCTCCATACCCTCTGATCCCCTTAGCCACAAGAGCCACATCTAACTCCCTCTTAAATATAGCCAATGAACTGGCCTCGACTACCCTCTGTGGCAGAGAGTTCCAGAGATTCACCACTCTCTGTGTGAAAAAAGTTCTTCTCATCTCGGTTTTAAATGATTTCCCCCTTATCCTTAAGTTGTGACCCCTTGTCCTGGACTTCCCCAACATCGGGAGCAATCTTCCTGCATCTAGCCTGTCCAACCCCTTAAGAATTTTGTAAGTTTTTATAAGATCCCCTCTCAATCTCCTAAATTCTAGAGAGCATAAACCAAGTCTATCCAATCTTTCTTCATAAGACAGTCCTGACATCCCAGGAATCAGTCTGGTGAACCTTCTCTGCACTCCCTCTATGGCAATAATGTCCTTCCTCAGATTTGGAGACCAAAATAAGAAAGTGTAAGGTGTGAAAACGGGACTTCGAAGGGAATGGGAATCTAGAAAAATGTAGAATAGATCATCGTTAGCTAGAAGAAGGTGACAACAAAGCATGCATTGATAACATTTAATCAAGGGGACAGTCAGACTGGTTGGAGAAGTAGGAAGGGGGAGAGATGGAGAGGGAGGGGTTATTTGAAGTTAGAAAAGTCAATATTCATACCGCTAGGGTGTAAGCTGCCCAAGCATAAATATGAGATGCTGCTCCTCCAATTTGCATTGGGCCTCACTCTGACAATGGACGAGGCCCAGGACAGAAAGGTCAATATGGGAATGGGAGGGGGACTTAAAGTGTTTAACAACAGGAGATCAGGTAGGTTCAGGTGGACTAGGCGGAGGTGTTCAGCGAAACGATTGCCGAGCCTGGTCTTGATCTCACCGATATATAGAACAGCGGATACAGTAGATGAGGTTGGAAGAGGTGCAAATGAACCTCTGCCTCACTTGAAAAGGCTGTCGGGGTGCTTGGACAGAGTCCAGGGAGGAAGTATAGGGACAGGTGTTGCATCTCCTGCGGTTGCCCTGAACTTGGGGATGGAATGATTTGGGTGGGAAGGGATGTGTTAACCACGGAGTTGCGGAGGGAACGGTCTCTGTGGAAAGTGTAAAGCGGTGGAGATGGGAGGATGTGGCAAAAATGTTGGAGGATTATGTGCTGTTTGCGATGGCTGATGGGATGAAAGGTGAGGACTCTGCCCTGTTGCGACTGTGGGGAGGGGGAGCAAGAGCGGAGCTGCGGGATATCAAGGAGACCCTTGTGAGGGCCTCATCTATGATGGAAGAGGGGAACCCCCATTCCCTAAAGGATACGAACACCTCCGATGTCCCGGTACGAAGCACCTCATCTTGGGCACAGATGTGGCGTAGACGGAGGAATTGGGAATAGCGGATAGAGTCTTTGCAATAGGCATGGCGGGAAGAAGTGTAGTCTAGATAGCTGTGGGAGTCATTAGGTTTATAATAGACGTCAGTCAATCTTAGATAATCAGTAAGAGTGAAACGTTACAGCAGTGTGGTATTGGTCCGCCCTCTTTCGACAAATGCAATCAGCCCGGCGTGCACAATCAAATAAGATCAAATAGAACAAGTTGTCCTACAACTTTAGGCTGTGCACACCATACGCAAGAAGAAGTGTGGTATTAAAATATCTGTGTTGCCAGAATTTCAAGGGCTTTGAGAGAAGCAAAGTTGCTAACGAGAGCTTTCGTTCCATGGAGTATTTGCCACTCAACCATTGTTGAGGATCAAAAGTGTTTAATTATATGTATCAACAATGGAACACTGAAATTCTCACCCGCAGTGACTTAACATACCCTAAACGCAGTGCACACACTTGAAATAATAATATAAAAAATCAATAAATTAATAACCGTAATACTAAGTAGTCAGACTACTGCAAAAACCGAAGTGGATGGTGCAACCAAAGTCACTGTCCACTGAAGTTCATAGTTGCTGAGGTTAATGTTGTGTAGTGTTCAAGAGACTGATGGCAGGGAGTTAGTCCATGTTAAACACTATTTTTCATTCTGAACTCACCAATGCTTTAGGCTTACACAGAATCCTAATCAGTTATTCCTACATATATAATTGGTCAAATTTCAAAAATAATATTCTTTTTAGTTTTTAGCGTTTTAGAGATACGGCATGAAAACAGGCTCTTCGGCCCCCCAAGTCCACACCGAACAATAATCACACCTACACTAATTCTATGTCATCCCATTTTGCATCCTACACACTAGGGACAATTTACAGAAGCCGATGAAACTGCAAACCTGCTCATCTTTGAAATGTGGGAGGAAACCTGGAAAAAACCCACATGTTCACAGGGAGAACGTACAAACACCTTACAGACATTACCAGTATTCAGCATTGAAACCAGGTCTCTGGCACTGTAAGGCAGCAACTCTACCACCTCAGGGTTTCTCCCCCAAAAAGTTCATTCTTTTTAGTTTTTAAGATGGTTGGAAATAACTCAATGATTAAGCCAATTCAAAGACCAAGGTTTAGAAGGATATTTGCCAAATGCAGACAGGAGGGACTTGTGTACATGGAGCATCTTGGTTAGCATTGACATGTGTAAATTGTTGTGTGTGTGTGTGTGCGCGCGCGCTCTTAGGATAGTGTTAATGTGCAAGGATCGCTGGTCAGTGCGGACTCGGTGGGCCGAAGGGCCTGTTTCCTCGCTGTATCTCTAAACTAAAATGTTTGGTGTCCTTTGATGTAATAAAGAGCTTTATGTATTTTTGCTATGTCATTTGCAAGTAATGCTGAACATTGATCCAATAGCTATTTTACCACTAATATCTGCACATTTGTATCACAAAGAGAAGTACTGGGACAATTACCAATCAACTTGTCGTAGTCCACCCCCTTGGCACTGGATGTCTGCACGTTCCATGGGTCTACATAGTCACCATCATCCTCTGCTGGAGCTGGGCTGTCACTGCTAGTTGGGGTGCAGTTCGTGGGTGGCACGCCAACCTTGTATTCCTGTCCAGTCAATGCTTCATAATTCAGCTTCAATGCCAACAGTTCCTTTACTGCAGCATCAATTTCATCCTGAATGGGAAGTCAGCAGTTTGTGAAATTAATGCGCTCTTTTGGAATTATTAAAATGAAGGAAAGAATATATTTCCCCTCTCCAATGCCGCACACTATCATCCAATCCGGTACAGTGAAGTGTCAACTCTGTAGCTTGCTTAATGTTGTTATTGAATTTTTAATAGAAAGTAATTGTAATGTAATAACATTTATATTAAAAGGGACAGATGATAAATCCACACATTAATAGAGATGCCCATGGTTGAATAAATGTTTTAAATAGTTACGATTGGGTGAACTAGATCATCCTTTAGTATTAATTGAAAAATTGAGTGTGAACATTCCATTCACAAACAATGAACTATCGGGCTAAATTATGAACCCTGCCATGCAAGTAAAACTGAACGTAAACAGGATTCAGCCTCAGATCACTCTCTATGACAGAAATTCTACAAGATCTGCTCTGCAGATGGCATAACATCCACAAGTTAATTTTTTTTCTCAGTAATATTTCCAATATCAGTTCCAAGGGCGGCACGGTGGCACAGCAGTAGAGTTGCTGCCTTACAGTGCCAGAGACCCGGGTTCAATCATGACTATGGGTGCTGTCTGTATGGAGTTTGTATGTTCTCCCTGTGACTGCGTGGGTTTTCTCTGGGAGCTCTGGTTTCCTCCCACACTCCAAAGACATACAGGTATGTAGGCTAATTGGCCTGGTAAAATTATAAAAATTGTCCCTAGTGTGGGATAGTGCTAGTGTATGGGGTGCTCGCTGGTCGACATGGACTCGGGGGGGGGGGGGGGGGGGGGGGGGGGGGGGGGGGGGGGGGGGGGGGGGGGGGGAGGAGGAGGAGGACAAAGGGACTGTTTCCAAGCTGTATCTCTAAACTAAATCTTTAATGTTATCAGGCAGAGTAATCTGCTGCACCAAACGCTCAACACATTCTGGAACTTGCTTCTCCAAAGACAGACACAAAAAGCAGTAGTATCTAAGTAGGACAGGCGGCATCTTTGGTGAGAAGGAATGGGTTAAGAAGGGTCTCGACCCGAAACGTCACCCATTCCTTATCTCCAGAGATGCTGCCTGTCCTGCTGAGTTATTCCAGCTTTTTGTACCTATCTTCGGTTGAAATCGGCATCTGCAGTTCCTTCATACACACTTGCTCACTCCAAGTCTACAAGCTGCCATGGGAATCAGACACGTGTGTGTGTGTGTGTGTGTGTGTGTGTGTGTGTGTGTGTGTGTAGCTGCTGCATGCTGCAGCTGTTGAAACAGAGTACTGCAGATGCTGGTTAATACACCACACAGTGCGCTGGAGTAACTCAGCGGCTCAGGCAGCATTACTGGAGAACATGGATAGGTGATGTTTCTGAAACCAAAATAAATAAACTTTTCCCCAACGTCTCACCCATTTGTGATAAATGTCAGTCTCAAGAAGCTACCATAGCTCACTCTTTTGTTTTTTGTATAAAAATCCAAAAATTCTGGAACGAAATATTTGAAATCTTCACAAAATTATTTAAAATAAAACTGATACCAAAAGCAGAATGGATTATCTTTGGAATAATGGAAGGTAGCCCTGAACTAAACGTGTTTCAAAATAATTTATTTAATTACGGGCTAATAACGGGAAAAAAGCTTATACTCAAATTCTGGAAAAATGCTCCTATACCAACAATAAAAATGTGGATTTCAAACATGTTCGAAACATTACACCTGGAAGATATGAGACTCCTCCTCGCAGGCAAAGCAGACCACTTCCAAAAGACGTGGTCTGCATTTATGGACTTACTACAAGCATAAGGTGCAATAGTAATTTAAAAAATAAATGGTGCCAGGATTTGGTAATGGGGGATGAAAAATATGGTTGGTATATCCCTTTTTGCGGAGTTTTTTTTATAATAGAGCGATTGTTTCTCTTTCTTTCCTAGGGTCTATTTCCTAACTTTCTTCTCTAACTCTCTTTCTAATGGGCTTTCTTTTCCCAACACTTTCTTGCACTATCACAACTCTTTCTTGAAGCTCAAAATATAAAGGGGTACAACAAATGTAATAAGATATATGTGGTGTGTATTACTGTAACTTATTGTACTTCTAATAAAAAATAAATAAATAAAAATAAAAATTAAAAAAAAAGAAACAGAGTACAGGTGCACAACCTTTTATCCGAAGTTCCAAATAACGAAAAGCTCCGAATAGCGGACATTTTTTCGGTCATTGAAGAAAGGTCCTTGAAGACGTTCACCGAGGGCGGCCCGCAGAGGTGACAGCGTGACCTCCGGTCGGTCCTCGAAGAAAGGGGAACTAAATCCCCATTCATAAAAGAGAAGGTGAGGGTATATTGCGCGGGAGTGTTAATAATTGACAATCTGCTGCTGCCTGCCCGCTGAGTTAAAAAGTTCCCACGGTAGACTCACGATACACAGTGTATCGTGAGTCTTGCGTGGGAACATTTTAAACTCAGCGGGCAGGCAGCAGCAGATTGTCGCTCCCTTCAGTTTCACCCCACCTACACCCCTCTGCTTCCCGGCCATGTGTGTGACCCCTTCCCTCCCCTCTCCAGCTCCCCGCCCATTGCATCAGCGCGGGGGCTTGGCACTGTCTTCACGTCGGAGTTGCCAGCAGGTCAGTGCCAGTCACCGGAGACGTCAGGACCAACGGGACACCGGCCCCCAGGCCCACTGCAAGCACGGAGATCCCAGAGACCCACAGCCAGCAGCAGCCCAGCCCCGTTCCAACTCCAGAGGAACACGCTCCCCGTAGGGATAGAAGCTGATGGTGTGCAAGGTCTTGGGGTTGCGGATGAGGGGGTGCAGCTCGGGCTGTGACGTCTCGGGCCACCCCCTGTACAGGAGCTGAGACTGGGAACTGTGGGGTTGTTTGCAGTTGCAGAGGGAGGGGGCAAGGGCGGTACAGGGCTCCATTCCAGGGGCGGTGGCCAGAGACGTCAGGACCAGTCTCGACTGCAAGCACGGAGATCCAGAGACTCACAGCCCGCAACGCTAGCCCGTCCACTCCAGAGGAACGGCTGGACACCGTTGTGGGCAACTGCCACTTGTCGCTGTAGCGGCCCATCCCGGGAGACTGACATCTCCAGCCACCAGCAACAGGAGCTAGACGTCAGGACCACCCGCTCCAACTCCCCATGGGGCTAAGCGACAAGTGGCAGTTTGCCCACAGCCCGAGCTGCGCCCCCCTCATCGGGACACCGAGATTCCAGAGACTCACAGCCAGCAACAACTCTAGCCCAGCCCCGCTCCAACTCCAGAGGAACCCGGGTTGCGGATGAGGGGGCGCAGCTCGGGCTGTGGGCGAACTGACACTTGTCGCCGTAGCGGCCCATCGGGGAGCAGATTCCTCTGGAGTTGGAGGGACAGGGAGACACAGCGGCTTTTGATAATGGTGGGCAATCACTTCCAAAGTTCTGCCCACACAGTCAGTACACCTCTCCTACACTTGTCTCCCGCAATAAGATCATCTCGCAGAGAATGATCCCAGCCTAACCCTCCCTATTCTCTCCTATTCTGTAAGAAAAAACTACATTGGAGACTCAAACTCGTGATCGAGTAACTGCCGGGATCGAGGCGCAAACTCGCGACTTTGCGGATATGAGCCGAGCACTCTACCACTGTGCCAGCCGTTAAAATCTACGCTAAAAATCTTCCATTCCGAAAGCCGAAAAATTCTGAATTACAAAGTGTCTGGTCCCAAGGCTTTCGGATAAAAGATTGTGCACCTGTACTGCAGATGCTGGTTAATACACCACATAGAGTGCTGGAGTAACTCAGCGGCTCAGGCAGCATCACTGGAGAACATGGATAGGTGATGTTTCGGTTTGAGGCCCTTCTTCAGACCCTTCAGCCGAGTTACTCCAGCACTTTGTGGCTTTCCATGCTGCAGCTGGCCTGATAAGGGAAGGCCTCGCCCTTGTTAGGTAACCTGGAGGGCAATTCCAAACAAATAAGAAAACGAAATAGAAAGTTATTAAGCTGCCTGGGTGGAATGAAAATTCAAAGCACTTACTTAAATAAGCATTTATATAACATTATTTTTTTTGGGGGGTGACTCAGTGGAGCTGCTACCTCACAGTGCCTGAGACCCGGGTTCGATCCTGATCTCGGGTGCATGTTCTCCCTGTGACTGCTTGGTGCTCCATTTCCCAACCCATCTTCCAAAGATGTGCAAGCAGGTTTGTTGGTTAATTGGCGTCTGTGAATGTCCCTAGTGTGAAGAGAGTGGATACAAAAGTGGGATACATAGAACTAGTGTGAACGGGTGATCGATGGTCAGCACAAACATGGAAGACTAAAGGGTCCGTCTTCATGCTATATCTCCAAACCCAAAACCTAAACACTTACACTAACCCATGATAATAAGCACCTTAAACAAGTTATTGAACAGGATGAAGCATAACTGTTGCCAACATTTGTAATCCACTATTAAAAATGAACTTGTATATACTATGGAAGAGTGCGTAGGAAGGAACTGCAGATGCTGGTTTACATCGAAGATGAACACAAAATGATGGAGTAACTCAGCGGGATAGGCAGCATCTCTGGAGGGAAGGAATGGGTGACCTTTCGGGTCTTCTTCAGACTCTAAGTTTATCACTGGCTGAAAAAGCATTACCTTTCTGCCATAGTAATGCATGTGCTAACAGATAATGCTATTTATTAAATTGGAATGTGAAGTTTTTCAAAATCTTGTTGAAGCTAAATAGGATTTCACCACTTCTTTGAGCTGTTAAAAGACTTTCAAGACTGCAAATAATTACAAGATTTGGAGTATAGTAGGGCAAGGAAAGGTGAAGAAAAATATTTCCTTAGCATGTGTTATAACGCATGTTTCCATAACACCAATTGGATATAATGGGAATGATGAATTAGGGAACACTTTTTGCATCATGCAATTCAAATTTGATTTGAGGTGTTGTCATTGGAAACTTGAGAACCATTTAAAAGTTATGATGGAAATCGACATGAAGAAAAAAAGCTGTCTTGGATTTAAACAGTATGGTGGGGGGGGGTGGGAGTATACGGTTTCAATGTAACCTCCCCACAGTATTCAGACACAATCGTCTTTTAAGAACCAAGCAGCTTTTTAAACACGGACAGTCACTGAAACCGATAATCATTTCTACTGACATTTGCACAATTCTCTATGAACCAGTGGTTTGCAAATTTTGGCTTTTTAGCTTGCAGAAACAAACAATCTTGTGAGGAAAATGACTTTGTTATTGCGTGTCTGAAATCTCTAATCCTGTTCACAGAGCTCTGGCCAGAATAACCCCTTCCACCATTAGCCTTTGTCTTCTATGGGGAAGCCAATTCTTAATCCAATCCAGCAATTCACCGTGCATCCCATGCATATCAATTTTCTAGATCAGCCTACCATCAGGGACCTTGCCAAAGGACTTACTAAAGTCCACAAAGACAGCCCTATTCTCATGAAACACCTTTGTCGACTCCTCAAAACAACTCAATCAAGTTTGTAAGGCATGATCTGCCCCACACACCATCAGTCCTCTGGGACCTCACCTGGCGATAGAGAGGATACAAAGTTCTTCATCAAGACCCTTGCAATCTCTGTCCTGCCTCCCTCAAAAACCTGGCATAGATCCCATCAGGCGCTGGGGACCATTCCACCATTATCTTCAAGAGGCCCAAGAAACCTTCTTTCTTGGTATCACATTGCCCCAGCATATGATGACACCCTTCACTGATCTCACTATCCAGTCTGAAGAGGGGCCTCAACCCATTCCTTCTCTCCAGAGATGTTGCCTGTCCCACTGAGTTACTCCAGCATTTTGTGTCTACCTTCACTATCCTCCATGTCCATCTCCTTGGTGAAAACCAATGCACAATATTTGTTTGGTGCCTTGCGCACATTCTCTTACTATAAGCATAAATTCTCACCCTCTGTGGTTCTACCTTCTCCAATAGTTAGTCTTATTTTTAATGTGTGCATAAAATGTGTAGGGAGTGACTTTAATCTGATTTGTCAACGATGATATTCCTTGGACCCTTTCGGCCCTTCTAATTCACTACTTGAATAATCACCACATTTACACACAGTGTCAGTTTATACATTATCCAGAAATGTTACCTTTGGTGCTTTGTTTGACTTCAGCAATCGGACTGTGTCTCCTTGCCCTGCCACCTTCACATACAAATCCATTGGGGCTGTGGACGTTTCACAGTCATTCACTGACATTTTCTTTAAAGTGAATTACTTGACAGTGTGTGCACCTGTAAATAAGTCAGATATAAACCTGTCACAGGATACCCGTACCTAGAACCCTGGTCCTGCACGCGTGGCCAAATCGATGGTCTCCACACATGTCTAGGATCAGGCTCGTTCCTCAGTCCCTCATGAAGACTGCACTCAGGTCTCCTCCCCTCTTGCTAACCCCTCTCATACAACCATATAATAATTACAGCACGGAACCAGGCCATCCCGGTCCTTCTAGTCCGTGCCGAACACTTACTCTCACCTACCTGCACTCAGACCATAACCCTCCATTCCTTTCCCGTCCATATACCTATCCAATTTATTTTAAAATGATAAAATCGAAACTGCCTCCACCACTTCCACCGGAAGCTCATTCCACACAGCTACCACTCTCTGAGTAAAGAAGTTCCCCCTCATGTTACCCCTAAATTTTTGTCCCTTAATTCTCAAATCATGTCCTCTTGTTTGAATCTTCCCTACTCTCAATGGAAAAAGCTTATCCACATCAACTCTGTCTATCCTTCTCATCATTTTAAAGACCTCTATCAAGTCCCCCCCCTTAACCTTCTACACTCCAAAGAATAAAGACCTAACTTGTTCAACCTTTCTCTGTAACTTAGGTGGTGAAACCCAGGCAGCATTCTAGTAAATCTCCTCTGTACTCTCTCTATTTCGTTGACATCTTTCCTATAATTTGGTGACCAGAATTGTACACCATACTCCAGAAATGGCCTCACCAATGCCTTGTACAATTTTAACATTACATCCCACCATCTATACTCAATGTTCTGATTTTCCTTCTCTTCAGCTCCCTTCTCCCCTCCTTCTCCTCAACTTCACGTTCAAGTGAGTTTATTGTCATGTGTCCGTGATAGGACAATGAAATTCTTGCTTTGCTTCAGCACACAGAACATAGTAGGCATTTACTACAAAACAGATCAGTGTGTCCATATACCATTATATAAATATATACACACATGAATAAACTGATAAAGTGCAAATAAACTCCCCCCCCCTCCCTTTTATCATTCCCTCCCACTTCTCTCCATAACCTTCTCTTCTCCCCCAACCGCTCCTCTCCCTACCCTCACCTCTCCCCCTGCCCACCCTCTCCTCCATCCCCTCTCTGCACCTGAGACCATCTTTGCCTGAGCCAACAATCCTCCAATCCCCGGACCCCAGGCAGCCCAATCCCCAGCTCTCAGGCCAGTCATCTCTCCCTAACCTTCCTCCCCCCTTCCCCTCTCCTTCTCCCCCTTCACTACCCCTCCTCTGCTTCCTTCCCTACCTCTCCCTCTCCCTGCCTCCCTTCCCTGCCTCCCTTCCCTACCTCTCCTCTCTGCCTCCCTCTCCTCCCTGCCTCCCTTCCCTACCTCTCCTCTCCTCTCTGCCTCCCTCTCCTCCCTGCCTCCCTTCCCTACCTCTCCTCTCCTTCCCTCCCACCTCCTCCTCCTCCTCCTCTCCTGTTTTTACAAAATGTTAAATGGTCAGCTAGACATAGATACAAGACCTACACCAAATCCAAACCAATTAGTAGCAGACGAGGACATTCGATCCAATTTGTGATCCCAGCTACCAAGACAGATGTGTACAGCAATTCGTTCTTCCCCTGCACAATTAAATCTGTAGTTACCCAACCAGGTGCAACTAAATTTAAAGTAGCTCTTTCTTCCCAATAACCCTTTCTGGATTAATCCCTCCCTCCACCAGCTCCAGTTTAAATTCCAATGTGGAATATTTTGGAGAAACCAAGACCCCCTTCTCTCCCCCTTCACTCACCAGCCGGTTGCATCAGCAACGCGCTGTCGCTCCTGGTGCAGCCGCCTCTCCGTCTCTCCCCACCGGGCCCGGGCCCGACCACACGCCTCCTCTCCTCCTGCTCCTCCTGCTCCTCCTCTCCGCCGCAGCTCGGACACAGAACCAAAGATCCTACAGGATCTTTGCACAGAACGACAGCCGGGAGCGAGTGGCCGCAGAGTGAGACAGAGACGAGACTGTGATGGAGGCGGGGTGAGCGGTGAGCGGGGACGGACCGGAAGCCGGTGTCGGTGTCGGGCCTACTGGCGGACAGACAGACAGACAGCCTCCTCCCTCCCTCCCTCCCTCCCTCCCCGCCGGTCCGTCGCCGCCATTGCTGCCGCCGTGATCCACCCCATGAGACGATCGCCAAGAGAACAAGGAACCTATTGACATTTGTCAACGCCACAGCCTCGCCTTTCTGTGCGACCCCACCGGGGCCCGACTGCAGGGGGTTGCCGTGGCAACGATATCTGGACCACTGACCCACCACTGCCTGCATGAAGTAACCGGCTTCCCCTGATCCCACTGGACATCCAATCGCCCTTTTTTACACAAAAGGGAGAAAATTCCACGTTTTAAGAGTGCATGGCCACCGAATGCGGTTGAAAAAATAATCACAGTGGGTATTTACATCATAATATCTGAGGGTATAATGTAATTGTTTCAATCTATAAACATATTCCATCTGCAGGAACCTCTAACGCCTTCATAGCCAGGAGCAGCGTGCAGATTATTTTACACAAAAGGGAGATAATTCCACGTTTTAAGAGTGCATGGCCACCGAATGCGGTTGAAACAATAATCACAGTGGAAAATAATCACAAACATCATCATATCTGAGGGTGTAATTTAATTGTTTCAATCTGTAAACATGTTCCAACTGCAGGGACCTCTAACGCCTTCATAGCCAGGAGCAGTTGCAGATTCTTTCCATGACAGTACATGACATGAATTCGCTGGTTGCCTATGATTCCTCGGATTCAGAGACAGATTATGATAAAAGTGAGGAAATCAAGACAGCTCAAGGAGAACAGGATTTTGCTCGCTCGAGTTTTAAAGTTCAACCTGCATTTCCAAGGCTGGAATCATCTGGATGCGGTCCAGAGGTAATCATTGCTTCATCTCATCGAAATGTGGAATGCAATTTCAACAGTGCACAGAATTGTGCGCAGAGACACTCCAATGCAACTTTCAGACCTCCAGGGACGACTTTAAATAATGTGACACGTTTTCAGTTTTCTAAAAGCGACTATGGAAATCCACGAGCTCTGCTGCAGAAATCTGCCAGAGATGGAAAAATGGACCATTCAGCACAGAAAAGGTTAATTCAAGATTCAGTGACTGATGCTCAAAATATTAGACCTTATGTACCCAAACGATTGAGGCAGAACGAAGCTGTAAATAATAAAAGCAATGAGCTTCGAGAAGGCACAGAAGTTGTCAACACTGGAATAGATTGTACTGCACCAGAAGAACACCGGTTAGGTCTGCTAAGCAGAGTTTCAGACTTCATAAAGCCCTTCTTGGAAAACACGCACAAAACCTCAAACGTCCCGAAGTGCTTGATGTTTGAGCTGCCTCAGCACAAAGGACCAGTGACCACAGTACAATGGTGTCCCGTGGAGACACACAGCCACTTACTGCTCTCTGCCTCCATGGACAAGTCCTTTAAGGTAGATGACCATTTAGAAAATAGATTCTGGGGATTATTAGCCAGCATAAGTTCTGAAAATCATTTATGATTGTGTAGGAAGGAACTGCAGATGCTGGTTCAAAGCGATGCTGGACACAAAAAGCTGGAGTAACTCAGCAGGTCGGATAGCATCTCTGGAGAGAAGGAATAGGTGATGATTCGGGTCGAGACCTTTCTTCAGACTGAGAGTCAGAGGAAAGGGTAATGAGAGATATCGAGGGTGGCGAAAGATATAGAACAAATGAATGAAAGATATGCAAACATTAACGATGATAAAGGAAACAGGCCGTTGTTAGCTGTGGTCTAAGTGAGAACGAGTGCGGACAATGACACTGAACAAGACGACTTTGAAGTTGGTACGACTTGGGTGGGAGAGGGATAGAGAGAGAGCGGATGCAGGGTTACTGTAAGCAGCCCAAGTGTCTCTTATTCCTTTTCTCCAGAGATGCTGCCTGACCCACTGAGTTACTCCAGCTTTTTGTGTCTATTTATGACTAATTGTTATCTAATGCACATGGATATGTAACCTTTCATAAATTCGTTCTTTCTCATTTATTATTTTCCTTCTTTGAATCTCTTTATGACTGAAGTGTGCACAGATAACCTTCCAGTTCATGGACCATAAGTATGTGGATGGTGCCCATTGTTGCAGATTGTCCGTGAGAACCTAGTAAAGGGGGTAAATATGTACAGTACTAGAAAAACAGCCAATAACCAGACACAAAATGAAGGATTACGAGAATACACTTTACAAGGATGTTGCCAGGACTCGAGGGCCTGAGCTATAGGGAGAGGTTGTGCTGGCTATGACTTTATCCCTTGGAACACGGGAGAATCAGGAGTGATCTTATAGAGGTGTACAAAATTATTAGAGGAATGGATCGGGTACTTGCACAGAGCCTTTTGGGGAATCCAGAGGACATAGATTTATGATAAGGGGGGGAGAGATTTAATAGGAACCTGAGGGATAGCTTTTTTACATAAAGGGTGGTGGTTGTATGGAACGAGCTGCCGGAGAGGTAGTTGAGGCAGGTACTATCGCAATGTTTAAAAAGCATTGAGACAGGTACATGGCTAGGACAGGTTAAGAGGAATAAGATGCAGGCAGGTGGGACTAGTGTAGATGGGGCATGTTGGTCGCGTTTGCAATTTGGGCCGAAAGGCCTGTTTCCACGCTGTATAACTCTATGACCATGCTATAATATTTTGCTCTTTTTCATAGAAATATAATCAAACTGAAAAAAAACTATTAGCAGGGAAAATTGATAAAAGAAAGTATAATGAAAATAAAGCTGAAGATTTCTGTGTACAGCTAAACTAAACGGAGGGTAGACATAAAATGCTGGAGTAACTCAGCGGGACAGACAGCATCTCTGGAGAGAAGGAATAGGTGATGTTTCGAGTCGAGACCCTTCTTCAGACTGATGTCAGGGGCAAAGATCGACAGATTAGGAAATGTGAAGGTGTGAAAACAGGGCAAAGGGACTGGACATCAAAGAAAATGTAGAATTGTTAACGGGGACAAGGTAACACAAAGCAAACAGAGATAAAATGTAGACGGAGACAGTAAGACTGGTCAGAGAACTGGAAAGGGGAAGGGATGGAGAGAGAGGAAAAGCAAGGGTTACTTGAAGTTAGAGAACAGTTCATACCAATGGGGTGTAAGCTGCCCAAGCAAAATATGAGGTATTGTTCCTGCAATTTGAACTGGGCCTCACTCTGACAATGTGGGAAAGCCCAGGACAGAAATGTCAGTGTGGGAATGGGAGGGGGAGTTATGGCCCTGTCTCACGGTGCGAGTCCACCCACGAGTGATCCAGAGTGAAAGAAAAAATCAAATCGTGGTTGTCTACGAGATTCCAAGTGTATGTCTAAGTTTGCCGTTTACTTCTAATTTCTGCGATGTACCAAGTTCCTCTCCCGAGTTATCAAGTTCCTCTCCCGAATTACTCTTGAGCCAACAACGACTACCGACGTGTGGAAAAACATCGCATGGTAAAAATGATGTCATGCAGTTTTTTTTACACTATAAAAAGACCCAGCCTGAAGAACGATCTCGACCCGAAACATCACCTATTTCTTTTCTCCAGAGATGCTGCCTGACCAGCTGAGTTAGTCCATCATTTTGTGTCTATCTTTGGTTTAAACTAGTGTCTGCAATTCCTTCCTTCAAACTTTTAGAGCAGTTTGTTTCAAGAAACAATCCTTCCAAAATTGCATTCAAATGTCCATTTGAACTGCATTTGTTCAAGGTCTGGCATTAATCATTGAAAGCCATACGCTGTTTTGTGTCGGGAGGAACTGCAGATGCTGGTTTACACCGAAGATAGACACAAAATGCTGGAGTAACTCAGCGGGACATGCAGCATTTCTGGAGAGAAGGAATGGGTGACGTTTCTGGTCGAGTCCTTTCTTCAAACTGAAAAAACGTTTCGACCCTTCTCTCCAGAGATGCTGCCGGCTTGGCTGAGTTACTCCAGCTTTTTTTGTGTCGAGTAAGATTGCTTTATTCCCTTAATTTATCTCTCATCAAAACGTTGGTAAACTTCTAACAAAAAGATTAGGTAAATTGAACATTAACGTCATTTATTTCCCCCGACAGCAAGGTCCGTAGACCAGAGGGATAGCAGTGTGTGTCTCTCAACTCACCCAGTATGTCTGTCAGAGCAATGATATAGTGAGAGAGAGCACGGGTTAAAGCTAACTTGGATGACTTGCAGCCTGGTTGCACTTTGAGGCAGTGGGCAGAAACTGATTCTACAACTGATGATGAAGTGGGAGATACACTATATTGACCCTCGAGAGGGAGTGAGCTCTGTGATTATAATTGATGCACAGATGGGAGAGATATTCTCTCTCTACAGAGAAGGCATTTCACAAACAAACTCTGAGGTTAATGCAGATACAAGGAACTGTTCTATCTTCTACGTTAACGGACCCGACCCAAAACGTCATCCGTCTATCTATGTTCTATGGAGATGCTGCCTGACCTGCTGAGTTACTCCAACACGTTGTGTCTTTTTAAGTAAAGCAGCATCTACAGTTCCTAAGCCACAAGGTGCTGGTGTAACTCAGCGGGTCGGACAGCAGTATCTCTGGAGAACGTGGGAAGGTTATGTTTTGGGTCAAACAGTCCTGAGTAGGCCCTTCTGAAGAAGGGTCTCAACCCGAAACGTCACCTACCCATGCTCTCCAGAGATGCTGCCTGACCCGCTGAGTTACTCCAGCATTTTGGTGAGTTATGAGCCTTGTTATCAGTAAAAGGTTCTTGTCATTCAGGGCTCACCCACTTTGTAATGCAATTTTTGGTAGAATATAGAACATAGTCTATAAATATGATTCATAGAAGCCGTGCAATAGTTCCATGCTGAAATAAAATTGAAAGCCAAGCTCACAAATTCCCTCTCAATAAACGTAATTCCCTTTATCCTGTATCTGTACACTCGATGCCGACTGCTCGATTGTAATCATATATAGTATTTCCGTTGACTGGATAGCATGCAAGAAAAAGCTTTTCACTGTACACTAACGAAACTAAAATATACAAAAGATAGACGCAAAGTGCTGGAGTAATTCAGCAGATCAGGCAGCATCTCTGGAGAAAAGCAATAGGTGTTGTTTCAGGTCGAGGCACCTTCATCAGACCCAAAACCATCACCTGTTCCTTTTGGCCAGAGATGCTGCCTAACCTGCTGAATTACTCCAGCATTTTGTGTGTATCTTCAGTGTAAACAGGTATCTGCAGTTCATTTTGACACTCCTTAAACTAAACAAAGTTGCTCACATTTCTTTCTATGAACCTGAATTTTTGAAAAGAGTATCTCAAGTTCAAGTTCAAGTGAGTTTATTGTCATGTGTCCCTGTATAGGACAATGAAATTCTTGCTTTGCTTAAGCACACAGAAAATAGTAGGCATTTACTACAAAACAGATAAATGTGTCCATATACCATGATATAAATAGGTGTTTAGCTCGGTTCAGAAGGTTGCATCTGCAAAGAAACTTGCCCTCATACATCATAGACTGGTAGCTGAATCCACCCCACCTCCTTTTTAGTCAGTATTTCCTGATTGCTGACCTTTGCAAATTCTAGCCAGTTCACAGGCAAGGAAACAAAGCAAAACAGAGACACAAGAGTGTGTGAACACTGTCCCATTACAAAAGCAAAGTAAGTTTTTCTCTTGAGGTTTTGTTTAGTTTAGAATAGAGATATAGGGCGGAAGCAGGTCTTTCGGCCCAGCAAGGCCGTGCTGTCCAGCGATCCCCGCACACTAACACTATCCTACACACGCTAGGGACAATTTACAATTACACCAAGCCAATTAACCTACAAACCTGTACATCTTTGGAGTGTGGAGCTCCCGGGAAAAATGTACAAACCCCAGTCACGGGGAGAACGTACAAACCCCGTACAGACACCACCGGTAGTCAGGATTGAACCCGGGTCTCTGGTGCTGTAAGGCAGCAACTCCACCACTGGCCACAGTGCCAGTATTTTGGATTTCACATCATCAGCTGCCTGAGATCAGCACTGTGATGAATATTTCATTTATTTTATTGTCACATAAACCGAGGTACAGTGAGAAGTTTTTGTTTATTCCGTGCTTTACCAGTCAGCAGAAAGACTATACATGATTAGAATCAGGCCGTCCACAGTGCACAGATACAAGATGTATAGTTTAGTTTATTGTCACAGAATCAAGGGATTTGTGGAGAAGGTAGGCACAAGTTACTGATTGTGGATGATCAGCCATGATCACAATGAATGGCAGTGCTGGCTCGAAGCGTTGAATGGCCTCCTCCTGCATCAATTGTCTATGTTTCTATGTAAATTAACTCTCGCATTGCAGCTTTCCCCACACTGCATGGTTCATTCTTTATGCCACTGTTTCTCAGATCCCCGTTGAGTGCTTTTTGCTCCTTCACTGAAAATGTTCCATTAAGATCTGACTAATCTTCAACATTTCACTTCCGGCACTCAGGCCAAACCCGCGAGTTACTCACGAGTCACTACGGTAAACTCACGGGCTACTCCGGTATTACAGCGAGTTTAAAAGTTTCACATTTTTCCTTCAAGAGTAAATTTGACTCGTGGAAATCTTTCAACATGTTGAAAGATTTTCACGAGTTAACAAGTTTCCCGAGTACCTGCCGTTAGCGTTACGAGTCGCTAAGTTACGTCCACGAGTTCCGACGTTCCCGCTACGTTAATTCTATGTGATTACCACGAGTTTGACTTGTTTTTAACTCGGGATCACTCGTGGGTGGACTCGCACCGTGAGACGGGTTTAAGGACCAGTTCTGCTAGGCAGAGGAGAGTTTGGTAGACGGAAATTGGCTGGTTGTGCGGTCGAGGAAGAAACAGAGGGCTTTAAGACCTTCCTGGTGGGGGATAGAGGTGTAGAGTGACTGAACATCCATAGTAAAGATGAGGGAGTGGGGGTCTGCAAAACGTAAGTCATTGACGAGACAAAGGGCGTGTGGGATGTCTTGGACATAGGTAGGGAGGGATTGGACTGGGGGGGGGAGGATAGGATGCAGTTGAGTTATGTGGAAATGAATTCAGTGGGACATGAAAAAGCAGAAACTGGGTATTTTTGTGTATATTTTGGTTAAACCAGCATCTGCAGTTTCTTCATAAACTAAACAGAACATTTTTTTCACCTATGGGGATGCAAATGATGTCATTTGTCATGTATATCTAGTACCTTGTAAAGCTGTAGTTGTAATTTGTGATACAGGACGTTCACAACATATCGTATCTGTGGGCATTGAGGTATGCGGTGATAACTTGAAAAGTAAAAATCTGCAGAAAAAGGAAATCTGAAATGAAAACGGGATGCTGGATATAATGAGGCAGGTTTGCTGCATTTATGGGGAGAGAAAAACCGAGTTACAAGTTGGTGATCTTTCATCAGAATCGGCCAGTTCAGACACAAATGAGAAGGGTTGATTAGCAGCTAGATAAAAAATGCTGGAGAAACTCAGCGGGTGAGGCAGCATCTCTGGAGAGAAGGAATAGGCGACGTTTCGGGTGGAGACCCTTCTTCAGACTGATTAGCAGGTCTGATTAGCAGCTCAGGTTTCTCTCTCCAAAGACAAATCTGCTGTGCATGTCCAGCATTTTCTATTTTCATTCTGTCTTACATAACTTCGCTATTTAATTTTGGATGATGTTGACTGAAATTTTTATGAGACAGTATTTTCATTTACTGACCTAAACTTGCAGCTGAAATCCTTCACTTTGTGTTTTGCTCATCATTACAAATAACATGCTTCAAAGGGGCTCAGTGAGGTATTTTGAAAGTTTATGGGATTGTGAGTCCTGTAAGTTTATCTGTATTTTCCTGGGCTAGATAGCTAATTATTAAACAATTAAACTAATACATTTGTCAAGCTTCATATTTTCAACTATTGTAGCGACTATTTGAGAATGCCAATATAGTTAAGTCTACGGAGAGAAAATTATTTAAGATGCTTTGAGATAGGCACATGGCTATGCAGGAAATGGAGGGATATAGATCACAGACAGGCAGAGGAGATTAGTTTAATTTGGCATTAATTTCAGCAAGGACAATGTGGGCCATAGAAACAGAAAATAAGTGCAGGAGTAGGCTATTCTGCCCGTCGAGCCATTCAATATGACCATGGCTGATCATTCAAAATCAGTACCCCGTTCCGGCTTGTTCCCCATATCCCTTGATTCCCTTAGCCCTTTAAGAGATAGATTTAACTCTCTCTTGAAAAATACCAGTGAATTGGCCTCCACTGCCTTCTGTGGCAGAGAATTCCACAGATTCACAACTCTCTGGGTGAAAAAGTTTTTCCTCATCTCAGTCCTACATGGTCTACCCCTTATTATTAAACTGTGACCCCTGGTTCTGGACTCCCCCAACACCAGGAACATTTTTCCTATGTCTAGCATGTCCAATCCTTTAAGAATTTTATATGTTTCTATAAGATATCCTCTCATCCTTTTAAATTCCAGCGTATATCAGCCCAGTCGATCCATTCTCTCATCATATGTCAGTCCCGCCATCCCGGGAATTAACCTGCTGCACTCCCTCAATAGCAAGAATGTCCTTCCTCAAATTAGGAGACCAAATCTGCACACAATGCTCCAGATGTGGTCTCACCAGGGCCCTGTACAACAGCAATAGGACCTCCTTGCTTCTAAACGTGAATCCTCTCGCTATGAAGGCCAACGTGGTCTCATAAAGAAAGGAAGAGGCGGAGACGGTAGGCTATGTGGGAGAGCTGGGAAGGGGGAGGGGAAGGAGGGAGAAAGCAAGGACTACCTGAAATTAGAGAAGTCAATGTTCATACTGCTGGGGTGTAAACTACAAAAGCGAAATATGAGGTGTTGTTCCGCCAATTTGCACTAGGCCTCACTCTGGCAATGGAGGAGGCCCAGGACAGAAAGGTCAGATTCAGAATGGGATGGGGAGTTGAAGTGCTGGGCAACCGGGAGATCAGGTTGGTTAGTACGGACTGAACGGAGGTTTTGGGCGAAGCGGTCGCCAAACCTACGCTTGCTCTTGCCGATGTAGAGCAGCTGACACCTAGAGCAGCGGATGCAATAGATGAGGTTGGAGGTGGTGCAGGTGAACCTCTGCCTCGCCTGGAAAGACTGCTTGGGTCCTTGGATGTAGTCGAGGGGGGAGGTAAAGCAACAAGTGTAGCATTTCCTGCGGTTGCAAGGGAAAGTACCAGGGGAAGGGGTGGTCTGGGTGGGAATGGACGAATTGACCAGGGAGTTATGGAGGGAACGGTCTCTGCGGAAAGCAGAAAAGGGAGGAGATGGGAAGATGTGGGCCAGTGGCAGGATCTCACTGGAGATGGCGAAATTGTCAGAGGATTATATGTTGTATGCGCCGGCTGATGGGGTGGAAGGTGAGGACAAGGGGGAATCTGTCCTTGTTACGAATGGGGGGATGGGGAGTAAGAGTGGAGCTGCAGGATATAGAAGAGACCCTGGTGAGAGCCTCATGTATAATAGACGAGGGGAACCCATGTTTCCTAAAGAATGAGGACATCTCCGATGCACTGGTGTGGAACACCTCATCCTGGGTGCAGATGTGGCTTAGACGGAGGAATTGGGAGTAGGAGATGGAGTTCTTACAGGATGCAGGGTGGGAAGAAGTGTAGTCAAGATAGCTGTGGGAGTCGGTGGGTTTGTAGTAGATGTCGGTCAGTAGTCTATTACCTGCGATAGAGATGGTGAGATCAACGAACGGTAGGGAGATGTCGAAAATGGTCCAGGTGAATATGATGGAAATTGGTGGTGAAATGGACGAAGTCCGAGTTCTGCATGGGGGCAGGAGGTGGCACTGTGCAGTCGTCAATGTAGCAGAGATAGAGTTCAGGGATAGGGCCACAGTATGCCTCGAACAGGGATTGTTTGACGTACCCTACAAAGAGACAGGCATAGCTAGGGCCCATGCGCGTGCCCATAGCTACGCCTTGGATTTGGAGGAAATGGGAGGAGTCAAAGGAAAAGTTGTTAAGGGTGAGGACCAGCTCCGCTAAGCGAAGGAGAGTATTAGTAGACGGAAATTGGTTGGTTCTACGGTCAAGGAAGAAAAGGAGGGCTTTAAGACCCTCCTGGTGGGGGATGAAGGTGTGGAGTGACTGGACATCCATGGTGAAGATGAGGGAATGGGGGCCTGGAGAACGGAAGTCATGAAGGAGACGAAGAGCGTGTGAGGTGTCTTGGACATAGGTGGGGAGGAATTGGACCAGGGGGGATAGGATGGAGTCGAGGTATGTGGAAATAAGTTTGGTGGGACATCAGCAAGCAGAAACAATGGTTCTGCCAGGACAGTCAGGTTTGTGGATTTTGGGGAGAAAACCGGGCCGTGCGGGGCTGGGGGACAATGAGGTTGGAGGCTTGGGCGGGCAGGGAGCCAGAAGCGATGAAGCCAGTGATGGTGTTTAAGATGTTCAAGAAGGAACTGCAGATGCTGGAAGATCGAAGGTACACAAAATTGCTGGAGAAACTCAGCGGGTGAAGCATCATCTATGGAGCGAAGGAAATAGGCGACGTTTCGGGCCGAAACCCTTCTTCAGACTGATGGGGGGGGGGGGGGGGGGGGGGGGGGGGGGGGGGGGATGGGGAGGGGGGGGGGGGGGGGAGGGAGGAGGAAGGAGAAGGGGAGGAGGAGGAGCCTGGGGGCGGGCGGTTGGGAGGGTGAGAGGAGACAGCTAGAGGGTTAAGGAAGGGGGGAGACAGCAAGGGCTAGCAAAATTGGGAGAATTCAATGTTAATGCCATCGGACGCAAGCAACCCAGGCGGAATATGAGGTGCTGTTCCTCCAATTTCCGCTGTTGCTCACTCTGAGACCCAGGACAGAGAGTCGGATTGGGAATGGGAGGGGGAGTTGAAGTGTTGAGCCACCAGGAGTTCTTGTTGGTTCTTGCGGACTGAGCGGAGGTGTTCGGCGAAACGATCGCCCAACCTACGCTTAGTCTCACCGATGTAAATCAGCTGACATCTAGAGCAGCGGGTGCAGTAGATGAGGTTGGAGGAGATGCAGGTGAACCTTTGTTGCGCCTGGAATGACTGCTTGGGTCCTTGAATGGAGTCGAGGGGGGAGGTGCAGGTGCAACCTTTGCAACGGAAAGTCACCCAGGAGGGAAGGGAAGAATTGTTGCGGAGGGAGCAGTCTTTGCGGAAGGCAGACATGGGGGGAGATGGGAAGATGTGGCGAGTGGTGGGGTCACGTTGGAGGTGGAGGAAATGGCGGAGGATGATTTGTTGTATTTGCCGGCTGGTGGGGTGAAAGGTGAGGACTAGGGGGACTCTGCCCTTGTTGCGAGTGCGGGGATGGGGAGAGAGAGCAGTGATGCGGGGTATGGATGAGACCCTGGTGCGAGCCTCATCTATGGTGGCGGAGGGGAATCCCCGTTCCCTGAAGAGCGAGGACATTTCCGATGCCCTGGTGTGGAACGTCTCATCCTGGGAGCAGATGCGGCGTAGGCGGAGGAATTGGGAGTAGGGGATGGAGTCCTTACAGGGGGCAGGGTGCGAAGACGTGTAGTCCAGATAGCCATGTGAGTCAGTGGGTTTATAGTGGATGTCGGTCAGAAGTCTGTCCCCTGCGATGGAGATGGTGAGGTCAAGGAATGCTAGGGAAGTGTCGGAAATGGTCCAGGTGTATTTGAGTGCCGGATGGAAGTTGGTGGTGAAGTGGATGAAGTCAGTCAGTTGTGTGTGGGTGCAGGAGGTGGCCCCAAAGCAGTCGTCAATGTAACGGAGGTAGAGGTCGGGGATGGGGCCCTGGTACGTATTGAACAAGGATTGTTCAACGTACCCGACAAAGAGGCAGACGTAGCTGGGGCCCATGCGTGTGCCCATAGCTACGCCTTGTGTTTGGAGGAAATGGGAGGAGTCAAACGTAAAGTTGTTGAGGGTGAGGACCAACTCCGCTAAGCGGAGGAGAGTGTCAGTGGCTGGGTATAGGTTGCTCCTCTGGTCGAGGAAGAACTGGAGGGCTTTGAGGCCATCCTGGTGGGGGATGGAGGTGTAGAGTGACTGGACGTCCATGGTGAAGATGAGGGGGTGAGGGCCTAGAGAGTGGAATGCGCGGAGGCGGCGGAGAGTGTCTGAGGTGTCTAGAACATAGGTGGGAAGGGATTTGACCAAGGGGGATAGTATGGAGTCAAGGTATGTGGAGATGAGTTCGGTGGGGCACGAACAAGCAGAGACAATAGGTCTGCCGGGAGAGCCGGGTTTGTGGATTTTGGGGAGAAGGTAAAAACGGGCCGTGCGGGGCTGGGGAACGATGAGGTTGGAGGCTTGGTCGGGCAGGGCGTGGGAATTGATGAAGTCGGTGATGGTGCTAGAGATGGTGGCCTGGTGCTCGTCAGTGGGGTCATGGTCCAGGGGTAAGTAGGAGGAGGTGTCCGAGAGTTGGCGCGTGGCCTCAGCTTTGTAGAGATCGGCGCGCCAGACTACCACGGCACCTCCCTTGTCAGCTGGTTTGATAACCCAATCTGGGTTGTTGCGGAGTGATTCAATGGCAGTGCGTTCAGGGGGGGAGAGATTGGAGTGAGACAGGGGAGTGGAGAAGTTGAAGCGGTTGATGTCGCGACGGCAGTTCTGGATAAAGAGTTCCAGAGCCGGGACTTTATGAGGGGGGTTCCACGAGGAGGGGGTGCGTTGGAGACGGGAAAAAAAAGGGTCATCATTGGGGGGAGGGGGGGCTGTGAGGCGGAGGTGACGGTAGAAGCGCTCCCATGGTGGGCGCGCATTGAGGTGGGGACGGAGGGGGACAAAGGGTAGAAGCGCTCCAAGTCATGGTGTGGGCGCGGAACTCATTGAGGGGATGGTCGGGGGGGGGGGGGACCCGGCAATGGGAGTGGGGCCAGAGAACCTCTGACTGACGGGACATGTGACCGTGGTTCGGTGTTGGAGAGGGGGAGGTCGGGGGTGATGGTGAACTCCTGGCAGGGATGGTTAGCAAGGTTGGGCAGACTGGCACTAGGACCCAGTGGAGTCAAACCCAGGAGAATGGGAGTAAGCAGCGTGGAGGCTCCAGGCCCAGTGCAGAGTCCAGGCTCCAGGTAAGGCAACGGCTGTGGGTAGTTGGAGGGAGGTGGAGTGGCGCGGGTCACCGGACCCGATGGTCGGAGTATGCATAAGCTAAAGATGGCTGCAATACAGGCCTGGTAGAGCATCACCAGAGAAGACACCCAGCAACTGGTGATGTCCATGAATCGCAGACTTCAAGCAGTCATTGCATGCAAAGGATATGCAACAAAATACTAAGCATGACTACTTTCATTAACATGACACTGCTGTGTCCCAAACATTATGGTGGCCTGAAATGGGGGGACTATGTATAAACACTGCTGTAATTTCTACATGGTGAAACCAAAATGTATAAAAATGGCCTTTATTAAAATCTGACAATGTGCACTTTAACCACATGTGATTTTTTTTCTATTACAAATCTCAAATTGTGGAGTACAGAGGCAAATAAATAAATGAAGGGGTCTTTGTCCCAAACATTATGGAGGGCACTGTATATATTGTAAATAACGGGTCCCTGCACTGAGCCTTGCGGCAGCCAACTAATTACCATGTGCGGACGTGGCGTTGAAGGACGAGAACCCGAAGGAAAGAAGTGGAAGCCAAATAACCAAACGGAAACTAAACCAAAACGCCAAATAACCTAACGGAAACTAAAGCAAAACGGCAACTAACAGAAAGCGTATAAAACCGAAACACCAACTAAACGAAATGGTGGGACGCCTAAAAGCAAACTTAACGAAAGGCCGCTCTGCCGAAATGCCAACTCACCGAAAGGCTGCGTTGCCTACAAGCCATCTCACAGAATGGCTGCTCTGCCGAAAAGTCAAATAACGGGCATGATGTCGTCGGGGGCAGGGGGGCGGGGCTTGTCAGCGATTGGTCCAGACCCCCGCGTCCATCACATCACTGGCCAGTGGAGATGGGGGGGGGGGGGGGGGAGTCATTTTCCCACACAAGCGTTAGGTGACTTTGCACTCTGAATCCGAGCCCCAAGTTGTAAGCGCCGAAGGAGTGCATCCCTCGGGACAACCCCTACTCTCCCACAGCCACGGCCGCCCTCCACCTCGTCTCCCCCGTGTGGCCGCACTGTGACGGGTAGTGTGTCGGCAGCGCCGGGTGGAGCAGAGGTGTGGGACAGGCTGGTCCCTCCGCCCACCCAGAGTCACTGACCCTGATGCACCGCCATCACCCCCCGATACCCACACCGAGTGATTCACCACCCACCCCGGCTGCGGGGACAGACGGCTCGGTGCATTGGCTGCCATAGTAATCTGCTTTTAAAACATGGGGTGTGGACACAAATTCCCCGGCGAGCCAATGACAAGTGTGCATGACAACGAACAATTTTATCTCCTCCCATTTCCCCCCACCCCTCCCTCACAACAAAGAGCACGTTTTATTTAATGTTTAAACACAGTAATACCATCCGGTTGTCTGCGTAACGCACACAAGCTCCCACGCTCAAAACACCAGGTAATCTGTAATCTGTTTTACCCGAAGATGGACACAAAAAGCTGGAGTGACTAAGCGGGACAGGCAGCATCTCTGGAGAGATAGAATAGGTGACGTTTCAAGTCAAGTCAAGTGAGTTTATTGTCATGTGTCCCTGATAGGACAATGAAATTCTTGCTTTGCTTCAGCACACAGAACATAGTAGGCACGAATGCAGAACAGATCAGTGTGTCCATATACCATTATATAAATATATACACACATCAATAAATAAACTGAAAAAGGGCAAATAAACAGATAATGGGCTATTAATGTTCAGAGTTTTGTCCGAGCCGAGTTTAATAGCCTGATGGCTGTGGGGAAGTAGCTATTCCTGAACCAAGTCTGAAGGGTCTTGACCCGAAATGCCACTAATTCCTTCTCTCCAGAGATGTCTCATTTCATCGCCTGAGACCATTCAGGTCTGAAGAATGGTCTCCACCCGAAACGCCACCCATTCCTTCTCTCCAGAGATGCTGCTGAGGTACTCCAGCTTTTTGTGTTAAAACAGATTACAGACTATCTGGTGTTTTTGAGCGTGGGAGCTTGTGTGCATTACGCAGTCGGTATTGCTGTGTTTAAACAATAAATAAAACGTGCTGCTTGTTGTCAACGGGGGGGGAGTGGGGGGAGATAAAATTGTTCGTTGTTATGCACACTTGTCATCGGCCCGCCAGAGAATTTGTGTCTTCCCCCATTTTTTAAAAGCGATTTTCTATGGCTGCCAATGCCCCGCGGTCAGGGTGGGGGGGTGAATCACCTGGTGTAGGTGTCGGGGGTGATCACCCCATGTGTGGAGGTTGGGGTCCAATGGCGGTGACTCTGGGTGGGCGGAGGGACCAGCCTGTCCCACACCTCTGCTCCACCCGGCGCTGCCGACACACGGCCCGTCACAATGCGGCCGCACGGGAGAGATGAGGTGGAGAGCGGTCGTGGCCGTGGGAGAGTTTTGAAAGATTATTACTAATGCATCCACTATTTCTGGAGCTACTTCCTTAAGTACTCTGGGATGCAGCCTGTCTGGCCCTGGGGATTTATCGGCCTTTAATCCATTCAATTTACCCAACACCACTTCCCGACTAACCTGGATTTCACTCAATTCCTCCAACTCCTTTGACCCGTGGTCCCCTGCTATTTCCGGCAAATTATTTATGTCTTCCTTAGTGAAGACGGAACCAAAGTAGTTATTCAATTGGTCCGCCATATCCTTGTTCTCCATGATCAACTCACCTGTTTTTGTGTCTATACTCGGTTTGAACCAGCATCTGCAGTTCCTTTCTACACAAGTATCATTTAATGTTGCCTCTGTAAAGGTTGGAGATAAGTGTTAATAGTAGTTGCTGTTGTTCTTTGCTTCAAGAAGAAACCCGGCTGCGAGGTGGTACATTGTTGGTGCTGGGTTGAAGGGCTTGTTCTGTCCTCTTTCCAGACATGAGTATCCCTGTCAGTATCCCTGTCAGTTGCGATCTCTGCTCACCAGATGGCTCTGTGGCACTAATTTTAAGATCAGTCGCTAAATTGCATATCTGTAGACTGTACATTCATCACCCGGCTGTCTAATAAAATGGGTCATTCATTCATTGCTCCTCAAACTTGATTAATTTGCAAAATCTCAACATATATTTGAGCCATTTTTTAATCTTTGTTTGTTGGATGAACTCTTTCTAGTTGGATTTAGCACTAAAATAGCTTTGAATCTGAATTACGGGACAGAGGCACTAAAATCTGCATTTGTCAATCGTGGTATTCATCTTTCAAATCATAATCCTTCATAAAAAGGGGAAATTCAGCAAATTGAGCACAAGAATTCTTTATGGTTCCGATAACCATGAATCTTGATATAAGATATTTCACATGGTAAATGCGAACAGGTTATTGCACGTGAAATAACAAATAATCTGTAGATAGGGACAAAATGCTGGAGTAACTCAGCGGGACAGGCAGCATCTCTGGAGAGAAGGAATGGGTGAAAATCGCAATTAATAGCCTAATTGAAGCTGGAAAATGTATTGTCAAATTGGAGGAATATTTTAGGGCTGTTTGGATGTGCGATTGCCAATGACATTATCTCACCCAGTGACAATTCCTGGCTTTTTGTTGTATATCAAATGAATGCTTTTGTACTTTTCAGCCTATTTTGATGAAGTTGTCATATGGACATTATTAGTGTGCTGAAATTCACATCATATTGCAATAAATCACCTTTGCTATTTAAATGTTTGCAGAAGAGATAAAGTACAAATACTAAAAACTTGAAATTGAGGGAGTGAAAACACAATATCTGTCAGGAAGGATATATATTTCAGATATTACATAGAAATTTGTGATGTATTTGCATTCTGCTGCTCATTTCATGCTGGTATCGTTGAGTCAGGTGTCATGCAGCACAGAAACTGGCCCTTCAGCCCAACATGTCCATGCCAACAAGATGTACCATCTAACCATATGAGAGAATGACCTTGTACTGAATAGCCACCAAAGAAAGGAACCACTATGAACCTACAACCCCCTCGACAACAGACGGTCTATGGCAAGGCCATGCAAAACATGAGTCCCTTTACGAATCTTGGGAGCAACCTCTGAGAGACGCTAGGCATCAGTGATGAAATTTACCAGCATCTCCTGTTGGCCCTCTGTGGAAAAGGTCGAAGACTCAGATCTCAAAATCCAGGTTCCACACAGTATCAATGATCTGACCTTTTGTACGCTTCCGAGGTATGGCTACCCAGAGCTTGTCACTCAACGCATCGGGGAAGCAGCACCAGAGCTATCTCCACAAAATCCCTCACATCCACTGACAGCGTAAGTGAATCAATGCCTTTCTGTCCTAACAACCCCAGCCATGAGACTCTGACATCATGCAGTTGTCTTTGATGAACAGACCATTTTGCCTGCATGCTCCACAGCAGACACTCAAAACAGATGGTGCAAGAAATAATCAGGACAGAGGAAACGTCTCAAGGAATAGAGGTGGCACAGTGGTAGATTTGCTGACCTGCCAAAGACCTGGGTTCGATCCTGACCTCGGGCGCTGTCTGTATGGAGTTTGTACGTTCTCCCTGTGACCACAAGGGTTTTCTCCGGGTGCTCCGGTTTCCTCCCACATTCCAAAGACGTGCAGGTTTGTAGGTTAATTGACTTTGGTAAAAGTGTAAAATAGTGCCTTGTGTGTAGGATAGTGCTAGTATATGGGGTGTTCGCCTGCTGGCACAGACTAGGTGGGCCGAACGGCCTGTTTCCAAGCTGTATCTCTAAAATCTAAAGTCTTAAATTAAAGATTTATTGAAACCTCTCTGAAAATATGTAACCTCCACAACTAATTTGAGAGAGTCCCTAGCTTGTGTCCAATCAGAATCGGGAAGGAGATACTGGGATGGCTGCCTTAATCGTGACCACACTGAAGTCCAACAAGGGGGAATGTTACTCAGCATCCCATATTATCCACTCATCCATCTTTTGTCCCTCTTGTGGTGGAGGCTGTGAACTGCCCATGTTCATCTGTATGAATTAATTACAGATTTGATTTATTTCCCCCTCAATATAGTTTCTGAAGAATTTATGCATTTACCCAACTAGGTGTTAAAAACTTAAATTCCATTTGCTGTCAAGGCCACAGCCATTCTGAGGAACAACTATCACCTCTTTAGGAGGGTTCTTTAGGAGCCAGAGAATTACTTCAGTCTTATTCTATCAGTGCAGTGGGAATTGCAGCACTGTCAATGATAACGCTAATGTAAATAGGGTTGTCATCAGAGTAAAAATATACTTTACTGACACTTCTATCCAAAGGCTAACACCTCGAGCACAAAATCATTAATAGCCAATGATAAACCAAAACTTTCTCAGCTAAGGGATTTGTCCTTGTGCTGGTCTTTGCAATCATTGCCATGCATTATGTAGATCATGTATTTATTTATAAGGTACTTTAATTAGAAAAATGGCTCGATGCACTTTCAAAATGTGTGATCTATATAAAGTGATGATGATGGTAAAACCAAAGATCTTATAGCGAAGCAAGATGGATTACTCTCACGCAAACGTGAGGTACGCTCATGGGCGGATTCATGGGTGATTATAGGACACATTTTAGCAACCTGACTCCGCCATCTTGTTCCGCCATCTTGTTCCGCTTTCTTGCTCCCGCCTTCTTGCTCCCGCCTTCTTGCTTCCGGCCAAAGAAGGCCGGAAGCAAGAAAAGCGGGAGCAAGAAAGTGGGGAGAAGGAGTGCGGGGCCCGGGGCGGCGGGGAGAGAGAGTCCGGGGCAGCGGGGAGAGGGAGAGCGGGGCCCGGGGCAGCGGGGAGAGAGAGTGCGGGGTCCGGGGCAGCGGGGAGAGAGAGTGCCCCAAGACAATGTTTCTTATTTAATGTCCCTTGTCTAGTCTGAAATAAAGTTCATTATTGGATTAGAAGAAATATAATTGTGTGTGTTATATACATTTATATAATTTTCATGTATGTGTGTTTATAAAAATTTTATTCCTTAACAAGAATCAACAGAATTATGAACTAACAGAATTATGAATCTAACCCTATAATCACGCACAAAAAGTCCCCCCCTGTCAATCACCCTGCGAGTCGGGTCGGTTCCGGTTACTACAAAATCAACTCAAACACTGTTTGTGAGCCATTTAAAAAGAAATGATTTAAAAAACATTAAAAAAGACTATTACCAGAATCAAATTTTATTCTTGACAAGAAGTTTGAACTGACAGATTTATGAATCTGACCCACACAAACTGTTGCCCCGCAACATTGATTACAGTGCGAGTCGGGTCGGGTTAGGTAGGCTCAGGTTGCTAAAATGGGCGTGGAAAATGCCCATGATCCCCTCCATAGCGTACTACACGTCAGCACATTGCATTTAGCAGGAGTAGCCTATCTTGCTCCGCTATAAGATCTTTGGGTAAAACTGCAGAACCTGGGGGCAGAATCCCAGATCATTAAAGGTTTGTTTTTATCACAGAGATTAGTGGTTTGTATGACCATTGTTACTTGACTGATGGGAGAATCAGCTTCAATGTATGCAGCATCAAGGTCACCAACAATGGTGGTTTTGATGCTACTGTGGTGAAATCACCTAATCAGAGAGAGTAGAGAGACACAAAATGCTGGAGTAACTCAGCGGGACAGGCAGCATCTCTGGAGAGAAGGAATGGGTGATGTTTCGGGGCAAGACCCTTCTTCAGACTGCTCGAGAGCAGTAAGGTGAAGCGCAGAGGCATCCGCTATTGAAGGAGGACAAAGCTGAGAGTCGGGACCAGGCACAAACAGCAGTAAGAAGGGAGCCAGGCTGGAGATTTAAAGCAATGGGAAAGAGGGAGGACAGACAGCTGGGACTAGCATGGATGGTCGGCATGGGAAAGGTGGGCCAAAGGGCTTGTTTGTGTGCTGTATGACTCTATGACAGCATCTTAGGGGTTAATGGACAATCAATGTTTTGGGTTATGACTCTGGACTGAGAGGG
Organism: Leucoraja erinaceus; assembly: GCF_028641065.1. Lineage (NCBI taxonomy): Eukaryota > Metazoa > Chordata > Chondrichthyes > Rajiformes > Rajidae > Leucoraja > Leucoraja erinaceus. The sequence goes on along the minus strand of NC_073385.1, from coordinate 68,556,818 downwards.
TGAAGGGGAGATAGCCAGTGGAAAGGGGTAAGATGTGACCATAAGACAAAGGAGCAGAATTTAGGCCATTCAGCCCATCGATGCCTGCTCTGACATTCAATCATGCATGGCTGATTTATTTTTCCCTCTCAACCTCATTCTCCAGCCTTCTCCCTGTAGCCTTTGAGGTGCGGGGGATTCGATGGATCCAGTTGAGGAGGGGTGGATCATTGAATGGAGTCGGGTGGAGGAGAGAGGGGCACAGACGGCAGGAGGCTGGGACGTGAGAGGTGGAGGTAACCAGGGAAGGTGGAGGGTGGAGGTAACCAGGGAAGGTGGAGGGTGGGACCCAAGATGGGAGGTGGGTGGGCAGATGGGAACAGTGGGGGGAGGAGGAGATCTGATATGAGGAGCGTGTGGGTGGTGGGCAGATGGAGTGGGTGGGATCTGGGTGAGACAGTGCACGGTGGTGCTGGAAATAAGGGTATGTGTTAACATTCGGGGTGGACAGAGGGACAGAGGTGAGTGTGTAGGAAGGAACTGCAGATGCTGGGTTTGCACCGAAAATAGACATAAATTGGCGGAGTAATTCAGCGGGACAGGCAGCATCTCTGGATAGAAGGAATGGGTGATGTTTTGGGGAGAGCAGATCAACTGACAGTAGAGAACTGTGTTCATGCCATTGTGTTTTGGTCCATAGGTTCAACTTATAAATCGATGGTATTTTGTAAAGCATATCATGTACTATGGTAAGAGTATTTATTTGGCAGTGAACCATTTGAAATTGGTTATCAGCATCATTCCACTGGTGTCCTCTTTTCTGAGAAAGAGCTAAGTACAAATTGTATCTAGAGATAAAAGGGAGCAGGAGATATTACATTTCAGGCTAAGGGAATACAACAAACTACTGACGAAAAAATGATCTGTTTTCATGATGACTTTCAGAAATTGTCACCAATTTTGGAATGTTTTATAATGTCAGATTAATGTAGTTTGAAATCTCCTGTGTGTTCTATTGCAGCAAGTGATATAGTTTGGGTATCAAGATGACAGGCAATGCCGTATCCTGATTAATCACCATGAGGGGTGGCGAATGGTTGGCCTTTGTTTTTTCGTCTTTTTAAAACATTTTTTAGCCTGTTTTATAAGTTTGTGTAAATGTTTTCCGGTTTGTTTTATGAGGCGGGGGTGGGGGGGTTTGGGAGAAACTTTTTTTATCAGTTTCTTACCTTGCCGGAGGTGCGATGTTTCTGGGTCACGTCTCTGGTCGCTCTGCAGCCTACCATCGATGGAGCTGGAGGCCTCCTCGCACTAACCTTGGGCCCCACCGCGGGCCATGGACTTAATTTCAGAGCCGATGCCTTGCCTCCCACCACGGCCTGCGGACTTACCATCAAGAGCTCACAGTCTTGGGAGAGCCTAGTCGGGAGCTCCGACGAACACAGAGGCTCGACCAGCCCCGAGGCGGGGTTCGATCGCCCAGCGCGGGGGAGCTGACATCCCCCCGATGCAGGAGCTGGATCGCCCCGGCGTGGAGGGTCCAAAACGCCACCGGCTACGGGAGTGAAGATCATCCCGTCAACTCAAGGCCTCCACGGGAGAGCTAAGGGACGAACTTTTTTTCGTCTTCCATCACAGTGAGGAATGTGGAGGGGTCACTGTGGTGGATGTTTTTGTTAAAATGTGTTTTGTGTGTTCTGTTGCTTTTTATTTGTATGACTGACTTGGCAAATGAAATTCCTCGTATGTTGCAAAACATACTTGGCTAATAAAATATTCTTGTGGTATGAGCAGAAACGGGCTGTGAATAATTAGTGGCTACTGGCAAATATTGAAGTTGTGGATTTGTGATGTTGCTCAGTTTTTGATATATCTGTACCTCAATTGCATTCAGAATTTATTGACATTGTCATCTAATTAGCCACAAGCATCCAAGCCATCAGTAGTTCCTGAGGATTGGAGGGTAGCTAATGTAACCCCACTTTTTAAAAAGGAAGGGAGAGAGAAAACGGGGAATTATAGACCAGTTAGTCTAACATCGGCAGTGGGGAAACTGCTAGAATCAGTTATTAAAGATGGGATAGCAGCACATTTGGAAAGTGGTGAAATCATTGGACAGAGTCAGCATGGATTTATGAAAGGTAAATCATGTCTGACGAATCTTATAGAATTTTTCGAGGATGTAATTAGTAGAGTGGATAAGGAAGAACCAGTGCTATATCTGGACTTTCAGAAGGCTTTCGACAAGGTCCCACATAAGAGATTAGTATACAAACTTAAATCACACGGTATTGGGGGTTCAGTATTGATGTGGATAGAGAGCTGTCTGGCAAACAGGAAGCAAAGAGTAGGAGTAAACGGGTCCTTTTCACAATGGCAGGCAGTGACTAGTGGGGTACCACAAGGCTCGGTGCTGGGACCCCAGCTATTTACAATATATATTAATGATTTGGACGAGGGAATTGAATACAACATCTCCAAGTTTGCAGATGACACAAAGCTGGGGGGCAGTGTTAGCTGTGAGGAGGATGCTAGGAGGCTGCAAGGTGACTTGGATAGGCTGGGTGAGTGGGCAAATGCATGGTAGATGCAGTATAATGTAGATAAATGTGAGGTTGTTTACTTTGGTGGCAAAAACAGGAAAGTAGACTATTATCTAAATGGTGGCCGATTAGGAAAAGGGGTGATGCAATGAGACCTGGGTGTCATGGTACACCAGTCATTGAAAGTAGGCATGCAGGTGCAGCAGGCAGTGAAGAAAGCGAATGGTATGTTAGCATTCATAGCAAAAGGATTTGAGTATAGGAGCAGGGAGGTTCTACTGCAGTTGTACGGGGTCTTGGTGCGATCACACCTGGAGTATTGCGTACAGTTTTGGTCTCCAAATCTGAGGAAAGACATTCTTGCCATAGAGGGAGTACAGAGAAGGTTCACCAGACTGATTCCTGGGATGTCAGGACTGTCATATGAAGAAAGACTGGATAGACTTGGTTTATACTCTCTAGAATTTAGGAGATTGAGGGGGGATCTTATAGAAATTTACAAAATTCTTAAGGGGTTGGACAGGCTAGATGCAGGAAGATTGTTCCCGATGTTGGGGAAGTCCAGGGCAAGGGGTCACAGTTTAAGGATAAAGGGGAAATCCTTTAGGACCGAGATGAGAAAAACATTTTTCACACAGAGAGTGGTGAATCTCTGAAACTCTCTGCCTCAGAAGGCAGTTGAGGCCAGTTCATTGGCTATATTTAAGAGGGAGTTAGATGTGGCCCTTGTGGCTAAGGGGATCAGGGGGTATGGAGAGAAGGCAGATACAGGATACTGAGTTTGGATGATCAGCCATGATCATATTGAATGGCGGTGCAGGCTCGAAGGGCCGAATGGCCTACTCCTGCACCTATTTTCTATGTTTCTATATTGGGCACCCAATTTTTCCCTTTCGCCTTAGACATAACAATGAACAGTCAAAGGGCTGACTGAACTCTTTGCTTTTGTACTATTTCTGCTTCATGAGGTTCAGTGGAAAAGTCCAAAGGTTTGTGAGTTCATCCGTTTCCCAGTCTGCTATAACGTGTGTTCTCTACAATGTAAATTGGCTGTAACGCGATTGATGAATTAGGAACACTGTTTGTATTATACAGGCCTAACTGATTATAAGGTGATTTCAATCGGTAACTTAGATCCATTTAAAAGTTACTTTGGAAATTGGCAAGCATCTTTGAAAAAAAAACTCTTTCCATGTAGCCTCTCCACAGAAATCCGAAACTATTGACTCTTGAGAACACAGTCTTGTCAGTTTCACCGCAGGTCATTGTATTTGATACACGATTGCTTGATGATTCTCCATTAACAATGTAACATACAGCCTTTTGTATCCTTATAGCTTGCAGTAACAAAAATAAACTTGTATTATTAAAAAGATTATTCTTTTCAAAAACTTTTGTTTATAGCAAGTCTGCAATTCTGTAACCCTTAACCCATTTATCCCCATTGGGACAATTATTTTTACAATGAGTTTTTCTACAATACAAAGTTTGTTATGAATACAACTATCATATTATAACTGAATACCTGTGTTTAAAATGATCAAAATGGACAAATTGTGGAGTCTCCGCTGTTTTGAGGTAAATTGTGTGAATAGGCAGGTGCATCTTTCTATGATTTATGTTCAGTAAAAGCAACTGTGTTTATTTAAATGCCCCTGGCCCAGTTCACTAAATCATCTCGGGGTGGCACTGTGGTGCAGCAGTCGAGCTGTTGCCTCACCCTCCAGAGACCCAGGTTCGATTCTTACTAAGGGTACTGTCTGTACGGAGTTTGCATGTTCTTTCTGTGACCACGAGACTTTTCTCCAGGTACTCCGGTTTCCTCCCACTCTCCAAAGACACACCGGTTTGTAAGTTTACCTTGACCTCATCTACTGTATCCCTTGTTCAAGATGTGGACTCTTATACATCAGCGAGACCAAACCTAGATTGAGTGATAGTTTTGCTGAACGCCTTAGCTCAGTCCGCCTGGATCTACCTGATCTCCAGGTTACCAAACACTTTAATTCTCCTTCCCATTCCTACACAGACCTCTCTGTCCTCAGTCTCCTCCATTGTTAGAGTGAGGCTAATCACAAATTGGAGGAACAGCATCTCATATTTCGCTTGGGCAGCTTACAACCCAGTGGTATGAACATTGATTTCTCCAGCTTCAAGTAACCCTTGCATTTCCTCTCTCTCCATCCTTCCACCACCCAAGTAGCACTAGCTTCTCGTTCTCACAATGGCCTGTTTCCTTTATCATTGTTACTTTTTTGCATACCTTTCATTCATTTGTTCTATATCTCTCTACATCACCATCTACATCTCTCGTTTCCCTTTCCCCTAACTTTATTCTGAAGAAGGGTCTCGACCTGAAACATAACTTATTCCTTCTCTCCAGAGATGCTGCATGTCCGGCTGAGTTACTCCAGCATTTCGTGTCTATCTCCGATTTGTAGGTTAATTGGCTTCAGTAAATTGTCCCGAGAGTGTAGGATAGTGCTAGTGTACGGGGTGATCACTGGTCGGCAAGAGCTCGGTGGGCTTAAAGGCCTGTTTCACTGCTGTATCTCTAAAGTCTAACATCAGGCAGGGTTTGAAGTCCTTTGAAGGTAATTTTGCTTAAGAAAATACTGTATGTTTACTCTATACATTACTTACAGCTTGTTATGTTTGATAAATTAAAAAAATAAATATGCATAAAGCTCCCTCTTATGTTATTGGTTATATTATCCATCTACTTTTTTGGTTTGTAATGTTGACATTTATCTATATTTATTCAATTGTCCAAATGCAAGCAAACAACACTTGATGAGGCACACTCCAGCACTGCGGGTAATTATGCTGTACCCATTGTGACTATTGTTTCAAGAAACAGCGTGAGCTATTTTTGTTTTTGTTCAGTTCTAATTTTAAAATGACAGAAAATCTGGCTCTATCAGCTAAGGATCTTTTTTTTAAATGAGCTCTCAAGAACCAGTAAAGTTAACTCTTTGATGTATCTTTGTCATATCTATAATATTACTAAAAGTCTCATCTTGACTACTTCCTGTCTACGTTGTAAATAAATTTGAGAAAAAACGCTACCCTATATGGCAATAATTTCTTTCACCATCTTAGTCACCACCCTCCTCTCCTCCAAGCGCCCCGAGGTTTTTTCTGATCGGTGAAATAATAAAAAAGTTATGAATGTTTAAAAAATCGTGAGATCAGCAGATTGGTCTTCTCGCCTGTCAGTCACCATGAAGGTAACGCCCCTTCCGGCACCCGCGGAGAATAAAGCCCTGGAGGCGGGGCTGAGTCCGTGAGCTGTGTGCGGGCAGAGAGCAAGTTAAAACCGGTAGCCTCTGAATGGAGTGGGACCAGGACCGGGAACACACCTCCCCGGTGTTTGTGGGCTGCTGTTTTACCCAGAGGGGGCTGCTGTGCTCGCGGGCGGGGGCTGCTATGTTCGCTGGCAGGGGGGGGGGGGGGGGTGACCACCACGACGAGCCGGGTGCCGATGAGTGCAGCTGGGACTGGGAGCCACTGAGTGGGACAGGCCGGGTCTTGGAGCCGATGAGTGAGTCCGGAACCAGGACCAGCAGCCGGTGAGTGCAGTCGGAGCCGAAGCCGTTGCCCACACACCACCCTCCCACATACCCCCCTCCCCTACTCCCACAACCCAACTGCCCCCACACACACACAGGTAACACCCCCCTCCCCTTCCTCACACATCCCCCCTGTCCCCCAAACAGGAACTCCACCACACCCCCCCCCCCCACACCCCCCCACCCCCAGCTGCGGTCGGACAGGATGGGGACGGGCCGAGTGGCGGTTGAGACGGAGTGGGCAGAGGGAGGAAGAGTCAGGTTGCAGGGTGGCCGAGCAGTTTGCGCGGAGTTTGAGTAACACAAACACACACACACGATGCAAACTGCTCCAATCGTCAAGTCAACGGGATCTAAACCACAGGTAACAATGAATGACCTGTGGAGGAAGGAACTGCAGATGCTGCTTTATGGATGGAGGGAGTGACTGAGGGTAGGGGAAAGTAGAGGGAGGGAGAGGTGCGGAAGGGATAGGGGGGAGGGAGGAGGAGGGGAAAGATCCTGAGGAGGTGAGGAGGGAGGGGGGGGGGGGATTGTGGGGGAGGAAGGGGTAGGGAGGGAGAGGGGGAAAGTGGGGGAGGTGAGGAGAGTGGGGGAGGAAGGGGAATAGAGGGGGAGCAGGGTGGGAGTGGGGAATAGAGGGAGAGGAGGGCACTGGGGAGGTCAAGAGGAATAGAGGGGGGGATAAGGGAGGTGAGGAGTAGGGGATAGGGAGTGAGGAGAGGGTTTATGGAGGGAGTGACTGAGGGTAGGGGAAAGGGGAGGGAGAGGTGAGGGAGGGATTGGGGGAGGAGGAGAAGAAAGAAGAGGAGGGGGAGGGGGTGCTGGGGGATGAGGGAAAATGAGCCGTGTCTGCGCAGTTGGGGGCTATGCGTGAGTGGTGCAATATTGCGTTGGGGGACGGGTTGCATTGGGGGAACGGGTGAGTGGTGGAATATTGCATTGGGAAATGGGTTGCGTTGGGGGAGCAGGCCTCCCTTGTGACAGGGACCCAACGGGTCCCACTTAGTCTAGTAAGAAAATAAAAAATGTTTGAACTTTGAAAGTAGTATATGTTTGTCATTATTCAGTTGTCCTCTTTCTGAGGAAGATTTTAAGCATCATTTCAGACTATATTCCAACCCAGATCTGGGGAGAAACATGAACCCAGAGGAAGGTGGACTATGGGAAGACATATTCAGCGAGGCGGACTTACGGAACTGCAGATGCAGGAAACTTGGAATAATGCAGAATATTGGAATAACGCAGTGGGTCAGGCAGCATCTGTGGAGGGAATGAAAGGGCAACATTTCAGGTCAGGACCCTTCTTCAGTTTGACTGTTTGGGGTGGGGGGAACTGGAAGAGGTAGGGGCAGGACATTGCTTGGCAAGTGATAGGTGGATAAGGTCATAAGTGATATGAACAGAATTAGGCCATTCAACCCATCAAGTCTACTCCACCATTCAATCGTGGCTGATCTATCGCCCTCCTCATCCCATTCTTCTGCCTACGATAAGATTCAATAAAACTTGAAATTAAAAGTGAAAGCAAAAAGAAAAAGACAAGCGATGTTGTCTGGTCGCCGTGTGCTCAGCGCCTTCACCGGAACAAATGAACAAACAAACGAACAAAGGCAGACTTATCCCCATGGCAGAGGATTCTAAACTAGGGTGACCCCCCCCCCCCCCCCTCACCTCAACACTGGGTCCCCCTTTGTTCTCCCACCGTTCCTCATGGCGCCCCCCCTACGCTGGATCATTGTCTTCCCCATCTCCCCCCCCCCCCTCACGGTCATCATCCACTGATCTGCCTTCTCCCCATAACCCCTGATCAAGAATCTGTCTATCTCTGCCTTAAAAATATCCAATGACTTGGCCACCACAGACTTCAGTGGCAAAGAATTCCACAGATTCACCACCCTCTGACAAAAGAAATTCCTCCTCATCTCCTTCCTAAATGAACGTCCTTTAATTCTGAGGCTATGACCTCTAGTCCAAGACTCTCCCACTAGTGGAAACATCCACTCTATCCAAGCCTTTCACTGTTCAAGTCAAGTCAAGTCAAGTTTATTTGTCACATACATATACGAGATGTGCAGTGAAATGAAAGTGGCAATGCTCGCGGACTTTTGTGCAAAAGACAAACAACAAAACAACCAAACAAATTATAAACACAATCATAACACACTTATTCTTATTCATAATAAATAATAGAAGGAAAAAACGTTCTGTACAGTTAGTCCCTGGTGAGAAAGGCGTTTACAGTCCGAATTGCCTCTGGGAAGAAACTCCTTCTCAACCTCTCCGTTCTCACTGCATGGCAACGGAGGCGTTTGCCTGACCGTAGCAGCTGGAACAGTCCGTGGCAGGTGTGGAAGAGGTCTCTCATGATTTTGTTTGCTCTGGAGTTGCACCTCCTGTTGTATAGTTTCTGCAGGGGGGTGAGTCAGTAATCACAGGCTGGTTATCTTCCCCTGTACATTTCAATGTACACCCCCCCCTCATTCTTCTAAACTGCAGCGAGTACAAGCCCAGTGCCGAGAAACGGTCGACTTAGGTTAACCTACTCATTCCTGGGATGCAGATGAGGGAGGTTTGATTGGCAGATGGTGGACATTGGTAGAATGTTCTCCAGGGATGCTGCCTGACTCGCTGAGTTACTCCAGCATTTTGCATCCTTTTTCGATCACCAGCATCCACAGTTCTTTGTTTCTACCTGTAATGGTGTTTTTTTCAGCTGGCATTAAACATGCAAGGATACTGATTCACTCGGCAAATGAGAATGGTGCTGGTAATCACAGGCTGGTTATCTTCCCCTTCTTTGTCATGATGCGACAAAAATCGATGAGATCTGCAACCAAGTATGTGTTTGTGTAGCATCCTGCTTCTTGATTAATCTGCGGATGTTATGGCGTTTTGGTTAGGTTTATAAAATAGTATCTAGGGGACTGGGCTATCAATTGAGGTGTCGCATTAACAGTTCAGAGATTAAATTATTAACTATAATTCTCTTATATCCAGAAGATTCATCCCTTGTTTAAAAAAAAAATTCAACTGCTAGTGATTTTAGATAAAAATTGGCGTCTTCTACCACTAAACTACACGGGGTCGGAGATGTAAAAAAAGTTTCCATTATCTGTCGTGCTCTGTCCTGCATTCATTTTATTTGAGCATCATTTAATGAAGATGGTATCAACAGCACTGTACAATTTTATCAGCCTTTTAATGGCGATGTTTCAACGAGCTGTATTCAAATGCAAAATGGAAACAAGTAGAGTTAGAAATTGAATTATATTTACGATATCTTGGGTAAAATAGAGCAATATTTTATGAGCAATAGTTTTCTGTCTTCAGGCATGCGACTTCACTGCGGATCTGCCGATTTCCTGTGAGTGTGAGCAGTGAGGGGGTCCCTGTGAGTGGGCAAAGGTGAGGGGTTTTGTGTGTGAGCAGTTAGGGGGTCCCTTGTGAGTGTGAGCAAAGGTAAGGGGGGGGGGGTCCCCATGAGTGTGAGCAGTGAGGGGGATCCCTGTGACTGAGCAAGGGTGGGGGGTTTCCTGTGAGTGTGAGCAGTGAGGGGGACCCTGTGAGTGTGAGCAAATGTAAGGGGGGGGTCCCTGTGAGTGTGACTAGTGACGGGTCCCCTGTGAGTGTGAGTGGGGAAGACCCTGCAAGAAATTAAGGGTAAACAAGAAAACTGTGTCATTTCAAGGTACAATTATGCCTTATTATTTGCACTGTTTTGATTTTGTATAATTTTGTTAATATGTAATATCTAGGCACGATAAACGCATGCAAAATGATGGCTTGTATAATCTACAAGGGCAACATTTATCTTATTATCAACTGAAATGAAGCATGTCAATATTAAGGTCATAAATCCACAAATTATAACATAATGGATGAAGCCATTTGCAAGAGGTGCCTTCAGCAACATTCTCAAGTTAGCATGCTAGTCCAGTTGCTAGTCCTGTAGCGTCTTAACAAATCGAAGAGTACAATATTTGATAATGTTTAGTGTTTAGAGATGCAGCATGGAAACAGGTCCTTTGGCCTACAGAATACATGTTGACCATCGATAACCCGTGCACTAGTTCTAGTTCAATCCAAACTATGTTATCCCAGTTGCTCACCCACTCCCTACATACTGGGGGCAATTTACAGAGGCTAATTAACCTGCAAAGTCACATGTCCTTGGGATGTGTGAGGAAACCCGATGGCCCGGCGGAAACGCACGCAATCACACTCAGAATGTGCAAACTCCACACAGGCAGCATCCGAGGTCGGGATTGAACCCGGGTCTCTGGCCTGAGAGGCAGCGGCTCTACCCATTGATAATGATGTATGGTTTTTGGATTTGGTGTCTTGGGGACCATGGAAAGCGTTTGATGGTTGGTGATGAGTATGCTCGATATTTGTTTGGGTCATCCATGTACGCTTTATTTTTATTTAAGTATGTTATTCTGTAACATGCAACTACGGGTTTGTTCAGTACAGCAGCACAAATACAACAAAAAACATATTAGTTTGGTCGGTGGGGGCACTGCGAATCGGCTGCCCTGCCAGCAGTGTGTTTGTTATTTTGACTTTTTGTGTCTAAATGGTAATTTGGGTGTCTCTTGGTGTGTCTTGTGTGGGGGGTTGTGGTGGGGGGAAAGGGGGTACCGCTTTCAGTTGCCTCCTCCACGGAGAGGAGACGTTTACCATGTTGCTCCCTCGCGGCCTAACACCATGGATTGGAGCGGCCTTTCCCGGAGTCGGGGCCCAAGAGCTCAGCAGTGGGCGCAGTGTGGACTTTTCCATCACGGAGAGGCCGAACCCTTGCCGGGGTCGCCGGAGAGGAATGCACCGATTGCTGGCCTGGTGACTTTGGCATCATGGGGCTGTGGTCTGCGGGGGATCGCCGGAGAAGAGTTCCGACCGCCGGCCTGCGGCCTATAACATCCTGAAGCCGCGGTCTCCAGTAGGAAAGCGCTGATTCGGGCGGAGTGTGTTTGACCGTCCAGGCGTAGGAGGTTGATCATCCCGACGAGAGGGCCTGTACATCTGTAGCGGCGTCTACGGAGGGTTCATGGCCTCAACCACGGATCAACAAAGGAGGAAGACTGACTGAAATTTGTTGCCTTCCACCACAGTGAGGAATGCTGTGGTGGATGTTTGTATTCAATTCTGTTGCTTATTGTGTGTTCTTTTTAAGTGTATCGCTGCTGGCAAATTCATTTCACTGCACCTTCGGGTGCATGTGGCGAATAAAATTGACTTTGACTTTGACTTTTGTTTTAGCAGAAATGCAAATGGAAACCACAATCTCTAAAATGCTCAGTCTTCTAGTAAACTCGATTGCTTTATACTGTGTGTGATATAAGTCAGACGTGTGGACACTGTCTGAAGAAGAGGTCTCAACCCGAAACATCACCTATTCCTTCTCTCCAGAGATGCTGCTGCCTGGCCCGCTGAGTTACTCCAGCTTTTTGTGTCTATCTTGGGTACTGTTGGAGACTGAAATTGTTTACATTTTAAATGACAAAAACCCTTAATTCCTGCCAATAAGATTGGTTAATAAGATTGCCCAGGGAATAGGACTTTTATTGTCTCTGTAAGAACATCAGTGTTTATAATGCTCTTCATCATTCCTTCTGTACGTCATTTTGTTGGGTACCTCATCTCACAGCTAGTTAGTTATGTATTTCCTTCAGTGTTGCAAAGGTGACCTATTGTTAAATTGAAAATGGTGCCTGTAAAGTAAATAATATAATAGTCATAGAGGCATTCAGCACAGAAACTGGCCCTTCAGCCCAGCACTTCCATGCTGACCAAGATGCCCATCTTAGCTAGTCCTAGTTGGCCCATATCCCTCTAAACCTTTCCATGTACCTGTCCAAACGGCTTTTAAATGTTAATGTATCTGACTTAACTACTTCTGGTAGTTAATTTCACAAACCCACCACTAAGTATTCTGCGCTTAATGCCGAATAAATTATTTCTACAAAGTGCAGGAAATCACAGCATTCAAATTTTTTTTAAACTTGTGGACATCACCAATAAGACTGGTCTGAGAAGATTGGGGTGGTTTGAATCTGTAACTCACAGCAGAGATGGGGCTGGAGGCTGGAGGCAGGGCCATTTGCTTCTTTAAGACATATCGAGACAAGGCACAGAAGGTTACAGACCAGGTGCTGCTAAATGGGATTGGAATAAACTTGTGGTGGCAAGGACTTGGTGAAGTAATGCCCCTGTCCCACTTAAGAAACCTGAACGGAAACCTCTGGAGACTTTGCGCCCCACCCAAGGTTTCCGTGCGGTTCCCGGAGGTTGCAGGTGGTTGCCGGAGGTTGCAGGTAGTGGAAGCAGGTAGGGAGACTGACACAAACCTCCGGGAACCTCCGGGAACCACACGGAAACCTTGGGTGGGGTGCAAAGTCTCCAGAGGTTTCCGTTCAGGTTTCCTAAGTGGGACAGGGGCATAAAGGGTCTGTGTGATTCTCTGACGTGTTTTACAACATGTAGTACTGCAATACAGTTTGATTAAAATTGCATAAAAACAACCATTGTTATCTTTGGACTACGTAACTATGTAATTGGTACAAAATATCACTGTGTTGAATATATGAACAGCTGGTAAATCAGTCAATGATATGGCTTTCCATTATGAATTGTTGACTTGTCACATTTGTTCATTGCTCTGTAATTTTTAAATTAGCTTAGTGCACAATTATCGGCAACAACAAAATAAGGTTCAGATAAATTTAGTTAAGCAAGCAAGGTTCACAGTTTGCCATCATTGCAGTGCTGTGAGCCTATGACTGCTGTTTGTTATTATTGTACAAAACTCAGAATGTAGTCCAGCAGCTTCAGAATCTCGAGCTTCTCTCGATCTGTACCCTCTCAGAAAACCCCAAGTAACCAGTGACTGTCGAAGTCTTTGATTTTAAATAAGCAAATCAACAAAGTGAGCGCAGATATTTGCAATCAGTTGAGGTCCTTTTGAACTGATTGATGTTCAGTACCAATTCAGTGCCCTCAGTGCCCTCTTGTGTTTGAGAATAGGGAAGATTCAAACAAGAGGACATGACTTCAGAATTAAGGGACAGAAGTTTAGGGGTAACATGAGGGGGGACTTCTTTACTCAGAGAGTGGTAGCAGTGTGGAATGAGCTTCCAGTGGAAGTGGTGGTGGCAGGTTCGTTGGTATCATTTAAAAATAAATTGGATAGGCATATGGATGAGAAGGGAATGGAGGGTTATGGTATGAGTGCAGGCAGGTGGGACTAAGGGAAAAAAGTTGTTCGGCACGGACTTGTAGGGCCGAGATGGCCTGTTTCCGTGCTGTCATTGTTATATGGTTGTGCCAATCAAAAACTGCTCTTGTGTAAACTGAACCTACAATATGACAATTGGTTTTTGCTACCATCAAGTACCCTTCACATCAAGTGAAATCGTCACCAGAAGTGAAAAGCACACAGTAGCTCAGCTCAGAATGATCATTTTATCTCAAAGATTTTTCGTTTGTTAAATTTGTGTATGGCTTTGCAATGAATTTAGATTGGTAATGTGTAATTAATGATACAGTCATATCATCAGAGAAAATCAGTCGAGTTGCTACGTTACAGCGCTCTCAGCGCCTGAGCCCCGGGTTCGATCCTGACTATGGGTGCTTGTCTATATTGAGTTTGTACGTTCTCCCTATGACCTGCATGGGTTTTCTTAGAGTTCTCCGAGAACTTTGGTTTCCTCCCACACTCCAAAGACGTACAGGTTTGTAGGTTAATTGGCTTGGTGTAAATGTAAAAATTGTCCCCAGTGTGTGTAGGATAGTGTTAGTGTGCATGGATCTCTGGTCGGTGCGGACACGGTGGGCCGAAGGGCCTGTTTACCCACTCTATCTCTAAACTAAACTAAATTAAAAACTCAATGAACTGAGCTGGTGAGGATGGGCTTCTGCGAGTGGCCACAATGAAAATGTCATTCTGTCTGTAGTTCTAGAGCCAGTTCATGTTCTGTACTTTACATTTGCCAGGTTATTTTAGAATGTGTACGATGTTCGCAATACCATGAAGCATATTCCATTCATTCTTCACTTGCTGGTATAGATTGTCACAGGCATTTCACCATTAATCTTAGGCTGAAGGAATTATTAAAAGGTGATCATGTAAGCATCTAATTTTCACACTCTTTCTCCAGGTCAAAAAAATCCAGGTTATATATAAATTTGTTACTGGAGTACAAGCCAAGAGTTGTAATATCCAGCAGAAATTGGATGATATCGGTAGTAATTTCATTCAAGTTATTACACATCAGATATCTACGTTTACAACAGGATCTAGGTTAGTTGGGAAGGTGGGCCAAAGAACGGCAAATGGAATTTAACTCTTGTTGAGTAGATCAGACATACCCACTAATCTGATACAACTGTATTTATTGAGTAACTCATGTAATACACTACAGCATGTTGCTTCAACTGTATAGCAGCATTGATGGGTTGCGATGATATGAATAGTGTGGTAGCAGGACTCGCTTAACTTTTTTTCCCTGTTGCCAGCTGGGCAACCTTGGCAGCTGTTTAGGTTGGCTTGCATGACGCGTGTGATAATGTGCTCAGACGAAGTGCGTAGTTACCAGTCGGAATTATGCTCAATGAAGCATTCACGTATTATTTCTGCTTCCAATAAAGTCACAAACTAAACACATTCACCAATCAAGACATGATATATCCCACAATGACATGCAGCAAAATTATAATATAGTATCTCAACTCTTTTTACACATTGCAATTAATGCAATTTCTATTATTTCTTTCCACTTCCAAACAAAAATGTGGATGGATTATTCAGCGTATGATCAACTTGTGTCAATAAATCCTGGACCATATATGCTTAACCATGCACACTACAGATTGATGCAAGCATGTTTTCTGTGAAGGACTGAAAATTACCATGACATGGCCATAGCATGGGTCGTTATTGCTATTGGTACAGAAACACTCTCGCTTCCCACATAATTTATCCACAACAAAATATACAGGTTGCAAGGAATTTTCTAAAGGTATTTTATGATAATAGCTGTTAAAACTGACTATACCCATCTGACAGGTTAAACATTACACTAACTGACAAGGTACACAAAAATGCTGGAGAAACTCAGCGGGTGCAGCAGCATCTATGGAGCGAAGGAAATAGGCAACGTTTCGGGCTGAAACCCTTCAGACTGTGTTTTGTGTACCTTCGATTTTCCAGCATCTGCAGTTCCTTCTTAAACACTAACTGACAAGAGATGGCCAAAGGACATAAATGCAGCAAATGTTCTTTTGGTAATATGTTTAAAGGTGTCAAGACGCCACATTAACGGACATGTAGATCAGTTGTATGTGTTGCGAACATCAATGAAATAACCTAGTTTGTAAGCAACAAATTAAAACAAATTGTTGATAAACGCTGCTTCCATCACTCCCACTTCAGAATTAACCTTAAAATTTCAACTGAAATATCTCCTGACCAAATCTATGATGTATATGACTGACTGTAGAAGTAAAACCTGGGGGGTTTGAGAAGGCAATCGGTGCAGAATGGATGGATTGAGGCAGGGGAGTTAGTGCATGTTGGTTGGAGTAGGTCAAATTGTGAGGGGAGAGCACGGGGGATGACAGTGATGTTGAATGGGGGGGAGCAGTGCAGGATGGATGGGGGAGCAGTGCAGGATGAAGGGGTGGGGGGGGGGCGTACAAGAGAGAGAGAGAGAGGAGGGGAGGGCGAGGTGGAGAGGAAGGAAGGTCAGCGCTCCTTGGACAACACCGGCATCATCGCTGCAGGCACGGAAATTGCTATTAAAATATGGAGGGGACCGGTGGACAGAATATCTTGGCGGCCGCGCGTGCACGCACACACACACGCATGCACGCACACACACACGCACGCACGCACACGCGCGCACGCACACACACACACACACCCGCGCGTGCGGCTTCGGAGGCTCAATCCAGCGCTAAATGCAGCTCAACTCTGCCTGTCTCGCCTGGTCATGCCTGGACTGATGACATATTTCCTGTAAGTCCAGGCAGGGATAACCTGGCGGAGAGGCAGAGTTGAACTGGGTTCAGCGCTGCTTCTCTGCGCTGGCTATGGGCCTGGGGGCACCGCGCCCGTCTGACTCCCGACGTCTCTGGCCACCCCCGGGCGTGGGGGGGGGGGCTCTCTGATGGGGACCTCTCAAAACGGGGGGACGTGTCCCCCCTGCCGCCCCTGCCTGTCTATCGCCAAGTGCCACCGCCAAAGGGGGGGGCAGTTGGGACCTCCTCGCCTCCGCCTCCCCTCCTCCGCCAACCAACATGAAGGTGTGGGGACGAGTGGTGCAGACGCTTCAGACGCCGGAAGGGGGGCTCCCCCTTACTCCCTCCCTCCCTCCTCCCAGCCTCGGCGTGCGGGAGGGTTTGTTTTGAAAGCGCCGTTGGCGGAGTGGCAGGCAGCGGCCGCTAACAGGGCGGGCGGGGTGTTGGAGGACGAGGCAGTGGAGCCGCTGTCGCGGCTGCTGCTGTTCGGTGCCCGTCATTCGCTCCGACCCTCCGTCATCACACACCTAGTATCTTTCCCACGCATTACAGCCATCGCTGACAAAAAACATCACGTTCCTTTTCTCCAGAGATGCTGCCTGACCCGCTGAGTTACTCCAGTTATTTGTGTCTATCTTCCGTATCAACCAGTATCTGTGTGCCAAGCCGGGCAAAATGACTCGGTGTTTAGGTTGCCCGGCGGCACTTTGGGTGGTCAGTGGCACCCGGGCAACCACTAATTTTGAGCCCTGTCGTAGTTGGCGGAGCTTATGATAACAAAGCATCACATTGGTTAATAAGTAAAGTGACCAATCTACAACTCTGACAAGCGTGTGTTGCACTTTGGTGTATCTGACCAGGGCAGGACCTTGCACAGTAAATGGTCGAGCCCCGCAGAGTGTTGGAGAAGAGAGAGATCTGAGAGTACATGTGCATGGTGAAAATGGCCTGAATGTGATGTGTCAGGTGGGCAAGGTGGTGAAGAAGGCATGCTTGCTTTCATTGGGAAGGGTACTGAGTACAAAAATGGAACATCATGATACCGCTGTACAAATCATTGGCGAGACCACACGTGGTGAACTGTGCAGAGAGGGCAAATCAGCTTCGCCAGAATGTTACCTAGGCTTGGAGCTTGAGTTACAGGGATAGGCTGGAATGTTTTTCTTTGAGCACAGGAGGCTGAGGAGTGGCCTTATTGAAGCGCATAAAATCATGACGGGCACGGATAAAGTGAATGTGCACAATCTTTATCCCAGGGTAGAGGATTTTAAAACTAGAGGGCACAGGCTGAGGGTGAGTGACGAGAGATTTAAGAAGGTCCTCGGGGACAATTTCTTCACTCTGAGGGTAGTCCGTATCTGGAACGAGCTGCCAGAGGAAGCTATAGATGCAGATACAATTGCGATTTTCAAAAGACATTTGGACAGATATTTGGATTGGAAGGTTTTAGAGGAATGTAAGCCAAATGCAGGTAAATGGCACTGGCCCAGAATGCCAACTTGGTCAGGATGGACAACTTGGGTCAAATGCTATATCCCTTTATGATTCTATGACAGATTGACTCAAACTCTGATTTGATGTGATCATTAATTAAAAGGCAAATTTACATTTCTGAGAGGAACAATCTATCTCATAAACATAGAGAACTCCGTTACTCCAGCATTTTGTGTCTATCTTCGGTGTAAACCAGCATCTGCATTTCCTTCCTACATAATATTTAAAGGCAAATCTAAAGAGGTTTTCTATTTTACAATTTATTCAAGGCAAACATCTGTATTATTGCTGTATTATTGAAACTTAGCTCTTCATTGAACAGAAAATGATGTTCATCCATATGCTCAGCTGTGCCAGTTGGTTGAGAATGGCTTTGAAGTGAAAGAACGGTATTTGATAGATTCTGTAGATGCATTCAGATTCAGATTCAGATTCAGATTCAATTTTAATTGTCATTGTCAGTGTACAGTACAGAGACAACGAAATGCATTTAGCATCTCCCTGGAAGAGCGACATAGCAAACGATTTGAATAAATAATAATAAGTGTCCGGGGGGGGGGGGGTGGTGATTGGCAGTCACTTAGGTACGTAGTTGAGTAGAGTGACAGCCGCCGGAAAGAAGCTGTTCCTCAACCTGCTGGTTCGGCAACGGAGAGACCTGTAGCGCCTCCCGGATGGTAGGAGGGTAAACAGTCCATGGTTGGGGTGAGAGCAGTCCTTGGCGATGCTGAGCGCCCTCCGCAGACATGCATCTAACTGGTGGTGAGAGAAGGATCTATTTGATGAGCCGTGGCCCTTCCAACCTGAAACATTCTTCAAACTGATATTTTTCTTATTCTCTGCCTTGGCTATGATTTCATTCCATACACAGAATAATCAGAATCTGACTCTCGCATTGAATATTATGCCTTTGTGTAACTATGCCTCTGTGGCTGGCACACGCATCGATGGCACTTACATCCGTTGTGATGAAGTGTTTTGAGTGTTTGGTTGTGATGTATTATCAACTCTTGCTTCATTAAGGACCCGGACCCACTCCAATTCCCTACACCACAACAGATTGACAGGGGATACCATCTTGCTGGTTTTCCACTCTGCACTGGATCACTTGAGTAACAGGAACACCTATGTCAGACTGTTGTACATCGACTATATCTTCAACCACACCATTCCCTCAAAACTTATAAGCAGACTCGGGGAAGTGAGCCTCTGCTGGTCCCAATGCAACTGGATCCTTGACTTCCTCATCAGCAGTCCTTAATCAGTACAAATTGGAAACAACACTTCCTGCTCATTAACCATCAGTTCCCTGCTCTACTCTCTCCATACCCAAACACAGCAATACTATCTTTGAAAACAGTAAAGATACAGTATTACTTTATATAGACACAGAAAGCTGGAGTAATTCAGCGGGATAGGCAGCATCTCTGGAGAGAAAGAGCGGGTGACATTTCGGGTCGAGACCCTTCTTCAGACTGGTCAGGGATAAGGGAAACGAGAGATATAGACGATGATGTAGAGAGATAAAGGACAATTAAAGAAAGATATGCAAAAAGGTAACAATGATAAAGGAATTACAGGCCATTGTTAGCTGTTGTTGGGTGAAAACAAGAAGCTGGTGCGACTTGGGTGGGGGAGGGATAGAGAGAGAGGGAATGCTGGCGTTACACTTGAAGTTAGAGAAATATATATACCAGTGTGCTGTAAGCTGCCCAAGCGTATTACGATAGTAGTTTAGATTTAGAGATACAGTGCAGAAACAGGCCCACCGTCTGTGCCGACCCGTGACCCCGTACGCTGCACTATTCTACACACCAGGAACAATTTACAAGTTGTTTTTAAACCAAAGCCAAATCAACCTACAAACCTGTTTGTCTTTGGAGTGTTGGAGGAAACCGGGGCACTCAGAGAGAACCCATGCTGGGACACAAAATCAAACCCAGGTCTCTGGCGCTGTAAGGCATCAACTCTATTGCATCAAGTAAAGGAGTTTTTTTTTTTCAGACAATCTGGAGCTATAATTGCAATTACTTCATCAGATTTACATCGATTAGATTTATCTTCATATATGATATAGATTCTCCATGAAGATTATTATGCCATTGTGTTTGAAGCTGCCTGAATTGAGATGCTAATCTTAAATGCCGTTTCTAATCATCTTGTTTGTCATTGATACAGGTATGGGACGCTGTTGAAACAGGCAGGTGCTTGAAGAGTTACTTGTGCCACTCTGGGGCAGTTCGAGATGCTCAGTGGTCTTCTTGTGGAAGGCACATTCTCAGTGGAGGCTTTGATTCTATGCTCCATCTCACGGACATTGAAACAGGTGCAGCAATGTCACTGGTCTTTTTCTAATTTTCAGCTATTTTTGTGTTAATTTTAGATGTGGCTGCAATTAAACAAATGATTACAGTAAGTGTAAGTCGAGAGTGTTTTACTGTCTCATGTCCCAGACAGAACAATGACATTCTTACTTGCAGCAGCACAACAGAATATATAAAAATAGTACTGTAAATAATATAATAAACAAGAAAAATGTCAGTGTGTGTGTGTGTATATGTATGTATGTATGTGTATATATCTACACACACATATATATATATATATATATATATATATATATACATACATACATACATATATATATATATATATATATATATATATAAACAAGGCTTCACACTTCAGCCAATCCTCAAACCGCAGTAAAAACACTTTGCAACATTATTAACACTATTTACAATTCCTTTGCAGCAATGCATTTAAGTTTCTTTGCAAAGTCCTCATACATATTTATCAATTAGGAGGACATCTGGATCTTTTCCCATCCTGCATATCAATCTAGGGCTCAGACTGGCTGGCGCCATTCACAGCCTGTAATTTTCCACAGACAAAGGTTAAGCAAATCTTACAGAATGCCGGGGCCTCCATTTTATCGTGTCTTTAATTTGGTCAATTTTAAGACAGCTAGACACAAACAGGCAGTACCTCATATTCCACTTGTGTCTTTTTAACCATTTCTTTGTTTTTTTTTGTTCTGATGGCAGGGCATTGATAACAGTAAGTCATTCTCTCTCTACAGAGGCTATCTGCTTCCAGCATTATCTTTTCTTTTTCTTTTTTCTTTTTTTTCTTTCTTTCTTTTTATTTGAAATCTTTTAATTTGAATTTCACATCAATTTGCATACATACAATGATAACAGACAGTGACACTCAAGGCATAATTGTGCAACAGTATGTAAGCGGCCCTCAAAGCCCTTACCCTTACCCACCTTCAACCCACCCGAATCAGGTCGGAACCAAACGGGGACAAACAACACTCACATACGTACACATCCACACAAATACGTGGAGATAAACAAAACAAAATGTACTGGGGGGGAAAAAGAAAAAATATATATATTTTCTTATTCCTGATACCTTATTTAAAAGCTGGCAACATTAGTTGCTTGAACTGCAAATGACCAAGAACACTTTTCCTCGGCTAGCCATTGTTAAAAAGACAGTCCATGTCATAATCCACATGCCTGAAGGAAATCGTGGGAATATGACCCTGAAATGGAACTGCCCCTTCACAGTAACATTGAGAAAGTACCCAAGCTGATGAAACCTGTCAGACCCAGGCAAATCATAAATCTCAGAAGTCACAAATAGAAACAGTTTCAAACTTCCAAAATTTAAGTATTAATTTTTCCACTGTAATCAAGAAAGTGTCTCTGGCTTATCGTAAACTTTGTGGTATGTTCTGATTATCCTAAGTATTAATTTTGGATCTGGGTCCAGTTGATTATCGATATGCATGTGTGTGTGTATCTATACATATATATAAGCACACACATACATACACGCACATGCACATGTATATATATATATATATGTGTGTGTGTGTGTGCGCGCGTAGATAAATTGTTTACATTACCCGGGAGAATGTTGCGTTATTTGATTAATTGACTTCCAGAAGCTTCTGTAGAAATCTTGTCTTGGGGCTCTTTGTAAGTTGGTGGGGGACTGTCAATAATACTTTAACGTAATCGATATGTGTGATTGGTTTGTAAGGGGAACCACCCCAATGTAGTTCGGCCCCTCAGGGTTTGTTGACCTAAATAGCTCCCATTTGGATCGGTGTCGATCTTCTGGAAAGGCGCTTGGGACTGCGTGACCTTTTGGTAGTGTCTGCTTGCACGAGGCTGAAGGGCTTGGCCAGGCAGAGACAAGGATCGAACCCGCAGTGGTTTAGGTGTCGTATAGGGGGATTGGTTGTTCGTTCAAAAATAAAGTTTAGTTGTTCCAGTGCTTGACTCAGTGTTTTACTGAACTAGACTAAGGGGGGTAAGGTTTAGGAGCATGTTTACAGCCTCACCCTGGCAATGGAGGAGGCTCAGGACAGAAAGGCCTGCATTGGGTAGGAAGGAACTGCAGCTGCTGATTTACACCAAAGATAGACACAAAAAGCTGGAGTAACTCAGCAGGACAGGCAGCATCTCTGGAGATAAGGAATGGGTGACGTTTCAGGTAGTATGGGAAAGGGAAGCGGAATTAAAATGGTTAGCAACCGGGAGATCCCGTAGGCCTTGGTGGACCGAGTTCTAGTGTTCAACAAGATGGTTTCCGAGTGTACACTTGGCCTTGCCAACGTACAGGAGCCCACACCGGAAAGACCAGATGCAGTAGATGGAGTTAGATGAGAAGTACTGTCTAACTTGGAAGGACTGCTTGGGAACCTCTTAGTTACAATTTAAAATGTTTTGAATTGCAAATAATGTGAGGGTGACATAATGGAGAGAACATTGGGAATCGTATTAACTCTGAAACTTTATTACTTTTGACTACCTTTACTACCAGCCTTTAAGTAGGCCGAAGGATCTGTATCCGCACTGTATCTCTAAACTCGTAGACTCTCTGGGGCATTGATAGAGAAGTTGTATTATCTGCGGTTTCAAAACAGCAAAACTGGAATGTCAAATCAGACAGATTTGTAAGTAACTTAATTAAAATCTCTCTTTTGTCAACTCAGGTAAACAAATCATCACTGTTCATAATGACTTTCAAATCACCTGCTTGGCAGTCAGTCCTACCAATGAAAATGTCTTCTTGTGTGGAGGGTTCAGCTCGACAGTGAAAGCCTGGGACACAAGGAGCTGCAAGGTTCGGTAATACTGTGTCACATAGATATTCTGCTCTGAAGTATATTGAATCAGCTACACTGGATTTCATTTTTTATCAGAACAGCAATGTAAATAAGAAAGGCATTAAGACTTTTCAAGATGCAATAACAGTTATTTATCACCCAAAATAGTCATAGCTAGCATTTTTCGGAATGTAGAAAGGCCTGCAGATGCTGGTTTATACCAAAGATAGTAACAAAGGAGCAAACAGGGCTGGCCACAAATTACCTCGGGCAGGGTGGTTCCCTGGTGGTCCCCTTGTTGGCCAAGGAAGATGCGAACTCGAGAGATATAATGTGGAGAGCTGAGGAACTGGTTAAACGAATAGGTGGGAGGGGGGAGGTAGAGGAGAGTGAGGGTGGAAGTTACTTAAAATTAGAGAGTGTCAACGTTAATGTCAACATTCAACGCTGGGTTGTATGCTAGTATTTTTCAGCCTTTCTGCCATGATGAATATAATTCAGTTTGCAATGATAATTCATTAAAAAAAATAATGATCCCAACCTGAAACATTGTCAGTTCATTCCCACAATGTAAAGCACTTTGCCAACGAGAGTTGTTTTTTAAATGTGCTATATAAATAAATGTGACTTGACATGACCACAGATGCTGCCTGATCCGTTGAGTTCCTCCAGCACTTTTGTTTTTTTGCTCAAGATTCTAGCACCTGCAGTTTATTGTGTCCCAATGTTAATTAATAGACTAGTTCCTCATCTAGTGCTTTTCATTTGGAAATTGGCATTTGATTCAGTTGAGTGTGAGGTGATCCATATTATAACAGCATATCTTTCAAAAATTGTGGTAATTCCATGCAAAGCGAGAGCATTTTACCAAAAGTTATCTTGTGTCTGGGGAAAATAGAAAAAGACATCTTTGTCACAGTGGCGCAGCGGTAGAGTTGCTGCCTTACAGTGCTGGCAGCTCACGAGACCCAGGTTCGATCCCGACTATGGGTGCTGTCCTCTCCGGAGTTTGTGTGTTCTCCGTGTGACCTACATTCTGAAGACGTACAGGTTTGTAGGTTAATTGGCTTGGTATAAGTGTAAATTGTCCCTGGTGTGTGTACGCTAGTGTTAATGTGCGGGGATCGCTGGTCGGTGCTGTCTCGGTGGGCCGAAGGGCCTGTTTGTGTGCTGTATCTCTAAAGAAAACTAAACAGTATTTCTATTGTATTCCAGGTGGTGAATGAATACAGTGCAGGGGTACAGCAAACCCTCGACGTTCTCTTTCTTCCAGGAGGAAATGAGTTTCTTACCAGTACAGATGCTGTCAGCAGAGACTCAGCAGACCGCACGATCATCGCCTGGGATTTCCAGACTTCTGCAAAAATATCCAATCAAATATTCCATGTGAGTTTGACAGATAGAGGGAAAAAGGAATTGCAGATGCTGGAGAGACGCAAAGGCAGCATAGAGACATAGACAATAGGTGCAGGAGTAGGCCATTCGGCCCTTCGAGCCTGCACCGCCATTCAATATGATCATGGCTGATCCTATGTAGTATGTAATCATATGTAAGTAGGATGCCAGCATCTGTGGAGAACATGGATAGGTGACATTTCACAGAGTGCTGGAGTAACTCAGTGGGTCAGGCAGCATCTGTGGAGAACATGGATAGGTGACATTTCACAGAGTGCTGGAGTAACTCAGTGGGTCAGGCAGCATCTGTGGAGAACATGGATAGGTGATGTTTCACAGAGTGCTGGAGTAACTCAGTGGGTCAGGCAGCATCTGTGGAGAACATGGATAGGTGACATTTAACAGAGTGCTGGAGTAACTCAGTGGGTCAGGCAGCATCGAGGATGTAACTAGTAGCGTGGATAGGGGAGAACCAGTGGATGTGGTGTATCTGGACTTCCAGAAGGCTTTCGACAAGGTCCCACATAAAAAATTAGTATACAAACTTAAAGCACAAGGCATTGGGGGTTCAGTATTGATGTGGGTAGAGAACTGGCTGGCAAACAGGAAGCAAAGAGTAGGAGTAAACGGGTCCTTTTCACAATGGCAGGCAGTGACTAGTGGGGTACCCCAAGGCTCAGTACTGGGACCCCAGCTATTTACAATATATATTAATGATCTGGATGAGGGAATTGAAGGCAATATCTCCAAGTTTGCGGATGACACTAAGCTGGGGGGCAGTGTTAGCTGTGACGAGGATGCTAGGAGACTGCAGGGTGACTTGGATAGGCTGGGTGAGTGGGCAAATGTTTGGCAGATGCAGTATAATGTGGATAAATGTGAGGTTATCCATTTTGGTTGCAAAAACAGGAAAGCAGACTATTATCTAAATGGTGGCTGATTGGGAAAGGGGGAGATGCAGCGAGACCTGGGTGTCATGGTACACCAGTCATTGAAGGTAGGCATGCAGGTGCAGCAGGCAGTAAAGAAAGCGAATGGTATGTTAGCTTTCATTGCAAAAGGATTTGAGTATAGGAGCAGAGAGGTTCTACTGCAGTTGTACAGGGTCTTGGTGAGACCACACCTGGAGTATTGCGTACAGTTTTGGTCTCCAAATCTGAGGAAGGACATTATTGCCATAGAGGGAGTGCAGAGACGGTTCACCAGACTGATTCCTGGGATGTCAGGACTGTCTTATGAAGAAAGACTGGATAGACTTGGTTTATACTCTCTAGAATTTAGAAGATTGAGAGGGGATCTTATAGAAACTTACAAAATTCTTAAGGGGTTGGACAGGCTAGATGCAGGAAGATTGTTCCCGATGTTAGGGGAGTCCAGGACAAGGGGTCACAGCTTAAGGATAAAGGGGAAATCCTTTAAAACCGAGATGAGAAGAACTTTTTTCACGCAGAGAGTGGTGAATCTCTGGAACTCTCTGCCACAGAGGGTAGTTGAGGCCACTTCATTGGCTATATTTAAGAGGGAGTTAGATGTGGCCCTTGTGGCTAAGGGGATCAGGGGCTATGGAGAGAAGGCAGGTACGGGATACTGAGTTGGATGATCAGCCATGATCATATTGAATGGCGGTGCAGGCTCGAAGGGCCGAATGGCCTACTCCTGCACCTAATTTCTATGTTTCTATGTTTCTATCTCTGGAGATCATGGATAGGTGACGTTTCACAGAGTGCTGGAGTAACTCAGTGGGTCAGGCAGCATCTGTGGAGAACATGGATAGGTGACGTTTCACAGAGTGCTGGAGTAACTCAGTGGGTCAGGCAGCATCTGTGGAGAACATGGATAGGTGACATTTCACAGAGTGCTGGAGTAACTCAGTGGGTCAGGCAGCATCTGTGGAGAACATGGATAGATGACATTTCACAGAGTGCTGGAGTAACTCAGCGGGTCAGGCAGCATCTGTGGAGAACATGGATAGGTGACGTTTCACAGAGTGCTAGAGTAACTCAGCGGGTCAGGCAGCATCTGTGGAGAACATGGATAGGTGACGTTTCACAGAGTGCTGGAGTAACTCAGTGGGTCAGGCAGCATCTGTGGAGAACATGGATAGGGGATGTTTCACAGAGTGCTGGAGTAACTCAGTGGGTCAGGCAGCATCTGTGGAGAACATGGATAGGTGACGTTTCGGGCCGGGACCCTTCTTAAGTCGCAGACTCAGTGCCAGCCATTATAAGTGGACATATTGATCCTGAAGTAGGGTCCTAACCCGAAACATCACCTATCCATGTTCTCAGGCATGCTGCCTGACCTGCTGAGTTATTCCAACACTCTGTGTCTTTCCTAAGTTTGACTGATGCATATTTTCAGTTAAGTATTGAGAAAAGTGTCAATTGTGTTCAGTTCAATCACACTGTATGTATACTTGGAGTTCAGAAAGTGTAATGACCTTTTTCATTGCCTAATAACAGCTTTCTATGTTATAGCAACATTTTTCTCATTTTATTCAGTCTTTTGTAAACTAAAGTGCAGAGGTTCAGTAATATGTTCCTCTGGTACTACATGGGATCACAGATTCTTACTGGCAGGAAGAGAAGTAGCCTGGGTTTTGTCACCAAAAAATAACATCTCAATGAGAGTAAGTTGTCCAGTCATTGGTAGATGTTTTTCGGAGCTTGCTGTGAAAAGAAAAACTCATCATCCTCTTACTCTTGGCTGTAAGTTTCAATACATTGCGTATTTTGCACATTAACTAATAATTAAATACTTGGTCTGTGAACGTCTAGATATTAAAATGCATAACTGTGCCATTCAATTGAGACTGAGGCAGTGTGAGTAGGCATGGTAGCAATTTTAGTTTAGTTTAGAGATACCGGGTGGAAACAGGCCCATCGGCCCACCGGGTCCGCGCCGGCCAGCGATCCCCGCACATTAACACCATCCTACACACACTAGGGACAATTTTTTTACATTTACCAAGCCAATTAACCTACAAACCTGTACGTCTTTTGAGTGTGGGAGGAAACCGAAGATCTCAGAAAAAATGCATGCAGGGTCACGGGGAGAATGTACAAACTCCGTACAGACAGCACCTGTGGTCGGCATCGAACCCTGGGTCTGCGGCACTGCAAGCGCTGTAAGGCAGCAACTCTAACACTGCGCCACCTGATGTATAAACAATCCTGCCTCTCCCCTTTACCAGCTTCCTTCCCACCCCCACCCCCCTACAATCAGTCTGAAGAAGGGTCCTGACTCAAACTGTCACTTATCCATTTTCTTCAGAGATGCTGCCTGACTGCTGAATTACTTCAGCACTTTGTGTCCTTTTGCATTATAATGATGTATGCTGCCGATTGCATGCTGAAAACATTTAAATTATAAAGTTAGAGTGTCATAGAATCATAACAGGCCCTTCCATAACAAGCCAACATGCCCATGCCGACCAACATGCCCATCTACACTAGTCCCACTTGCCTGCATTTGGCCCAGATCCCTCTAAACCTGTCCTATCCGTGTACCAGTAGGATGTTTGTATCTATTTCATTGCTGGAATATTTTGAGGCATCACTGTGTGAATTTTTGCAGGATTTATCTTCTACCTCCTTTCTTCCCAACAGGAAAGATACACCATCCCATGCATGGCCCTCCATCCCAAAGAACCTGTATTTATTGCTCAAACTAATGGCAACTACATTGTGCTATTTTCTACTCGAAGACCTTACAGGATGAACAAAACAAAGCGATATGAAGGGCACAAGGTAAGTTTAGTTTGTTTAAGAAGGAACTGCAGATGCTGGAAAATCGAAGACAGACAAAAATGCTGGAGAAACTCAGTGGGGTGAGGCAGCATCTATGGAGTGAAGGAAATAGGCAACGTTTCAGGTCGAGACCCTTCTTCAGACTGATGTGAGGATGGGGGGGTGGGGGGAAGAAGAAAGGAAGAGGTGGAGACAGTGGGCTGCAGGAGAAGGGAAGGAGAAAGTAGGGACTACCTGAAATTTGAGAAGTTAATGTTGGGGTGCAAACTGCCCAAGCAAAATATGAGGTGCTGCTCCTCCAATTTCCGGTGGTGCTCACTCTGGCCATGCAGGAGGCCCAGGACAGAAATGGGAGGGGGAGTTGAAGTGCTGAGCCACCAGGAGGTCAGGTTGGTTATTGCGAACCGAGCGGAGGTGTTGGGCGAAGCCATCGCCAAGCCTCCGCTTGGTCTCACCGATGTAGAGCAGCTGACTACTAGAGCAGCGGATGCAATAGATGAGGTTGGAGGAGGTGCAGGTGAACCTCTGCCACACCTGGAACGATTGCTTGGGTCCTTGAATGGAGTCAGGGGGGGAGGTAAAGCGACAAGTGTAGCATTTCTTGCGGTTGCAAGGGAAAGCACCCGGAGAGAGCGGGTGGTTTGGGTGGGAAGGGTCGAATTGACCAGGGAGTTACGGAGGGAGCGGTCTCTGCAGAAAGCAGACGGGAGGAGATGGGAAGATGTGGCCAGTGGTGGGATCACGTTGAAGGTGGCGAAAATGTTGGAGGATTATTGGTTGTATGTGATGGCTGGTTGGGTGGAAGGTGAGGACAAGGGGGACTCTGCCCTTGTATCGAGTGGGAGATGGGCAGTGAGAGCAGAGTCACGGGTTATAGAAGAGACCCTGGTGAGAGCCTCATCTATAGTAGAAGAGGGGAACCCCCGTTCCTTGAAGAATGAGGACATCTCCGATGCCCTGGTTTGAAATAACTCATCCTGGGTGCAGATGCGGCGTAGACGGAGGAATTGGGAGTTGGGGATGGAGTCCTTACAGGAAGCAGGGTGGGAAGAGGAGTAGTCTAGTTAGCCATGGGAGTCAGTGGGTTTATTGTGGATGTCGGTCAGACGTCTATCACCTGCGTTGGAGATAATGAGGTCAAGCAATGGTAGGGAAGTGTCGGAAATGGTCCAGGTGTATTTGAGTGCCGGATGGAAGTTGGTGGTGAAGTGGATGAAGTCAGTGAGTTGTGTGTGGGTGCAGGAGGTGGCCCCAATGCAGTCGTCGATGAAGCGGAGGTAGAGGTCGGGGATAGGGCCAGGGTACGTCTCGAATAAAGATCCCTACAAAGAGGCAGGCACAGCTGGGGCCCATGCGGGTGCCCATAGCTACGCCTTGTATTTGGAGGAAATGGGAAGAGTCAAACAAAAAGTTATTAAGGGTAAGGACCAGCTCCGCTAGGCGGAGGAGAGTATCAGTAGATGGGGATTGGTTGGTTCTGCGGTCGAGGAAGAAACGGAGGGCTTTAAGACCCTCCTGGTGGGGGATGGAGGTGTAGAGTGACTGGACGTCCATGATGAAGATGAGGGGGTGGGGCCTAGAAAACGGAAGTCCTGGAGTAGACAAAGAGCGTGTGAGGTGCCTTGAACATAGGTAGGGAGGGATTTAACCAGGGGGGATAGGATGGAGTCGAGGTATGTGGAAATAAGTTCGGTAGGACACGAACAGGCAGAGACAATGGGTCTGCCAGGACAGTCAGGTTAGATTATTCCACCACTAAAGCAAAGTGTTGAACAGAAATATTTATCGTTATCAACAAGGTCTCTTTCTGATTTCTCCATAAAATCCAACTGGAGGTGCAGTAAACTAGTAATTTAGTAAGATGTTTAACAGGTAACTCCGTAATACATTGGTCATCCAGCTTTTCAAATAATTCATTTTATAGCATAGTGGCGGCAGTGCCAGCGTATTAAGTATGCGGAGTGTGGTCTTTGGCTAGGAGGAGCCCCAAGTGGGAAAGCGGCAAAGATTTACATCTAAAGAATTAAATGAAGTGAATTATTCTCGCATCTGTTTAGTGAGCGAATTAATGCAAGTAGAAGGAGAACATTCTGTACCATGTAGAAATCCAGGCAGCTGTTTGTGTCCAGGACAATCACACATTCAATAAATAGTTTAAGATGGTCACTTCACAAAATGTTATCTGCTTGTTGACTGGTACACGGTACTAGTCCATAGCAGCTAACTTTCACCTCTGAATGGGAGACTGTCATATGCACAAAGATGATAGCAAGCAGAATAGGGGATAAGGCTGTGTTTG
Organism: Leucoraja erinaceus; assembly: GCF_028641065.1. Lineage (NCBI taxonomy): Eukaryota > Metazoa > Chordata > Chondrichthyes > Rajiformes > Rajidae > Leucoraja > Leucoraja erinaceus. Next base: position 68,526,639 of record NC_073385.1, on the reverse strand, counting down.
TTTGTTTGTTGGTTCATTTGTGAAGGTGCTGTGCACACAACAGCCATACAACAGTCGCTGCCTTTTTCTTTTTTTTTTTTTTCTTTTTTTTTAAATGTATTTTTATTAGAAGTACAGTAAATTACAATAGTACACATCACATAAATCTTATTACATTTTGTTGTACCACTTTGTTTTTCGAGCTTTAAAAAAGGTAGAAATAAAAGAAGTAAGGAAAGTGAGCAAGAGTCGTGAAGGTGCAGGAAAGTGTTGGGAGAAGAAAGCCCCTTAGAGAGGAAGTTAGAGAAGGAAGTAAAGAAAGGAAATAGATCCTAGAAAGAAAAGAAGAAAAAAAGGAGAAACAATTGCTCTATTATAACACAAAACTCCGCAAAAAAGGATATACAACTGTGTTTTTTTTTTACCAGATCCTGGTACCATTTAATTTTTAAATTACTATTGCACCTTATGCTTGTAATAGTTCCATAAATGCAGACCACGTCTTTTGGAAGTGGTCTGCTTTGCCTGCTAGGAGGAGTCTCATTTCTTCCAGGTGTAATGTTTCGAACATGTTTGAAATCCACATTTTTATTGTTGGTATTGGAGCATTTTTCCAGAATTTGAGTATAAGCTTTTTTCCCATTATTAGCCTGTAATTAAGTAAGTTTTTTTGAAGCATATTTAATTCTGGGTTACCTTCCGATATTCCAAAAATGATCCATTCTGCTTTTTGGTACGTTTTATTTTAATTAATTTTGTGAAGATTTCAAATATTTAGTTCCAGAATCTTTGGATTTTTATACAAAAAACAAAAGAGTGCGCTATGGTAGCTTCTTGTGACTGACATTTATCACAAGTGGGTGAGACGTTGGGGAAAAGTTTATTTATTTTGGTTTTTGAATAATATAGTCTATGTAATGCTTTGAATTGAATTAGAGTATGTCGTACGTTGATTGAGCATTTATGCACATATAGTAAGTGTTTATCCCAGCTCTCTTTTGAAATTTTTATAGCTAGTTCTTGTTCCCAGTCTCTTCTAATACCATCAGTTGTATATATTTCTATATTTAAAGTAATGTTGTATAAGTATGATATTAGATTTGCTGATTCAGCCTTTTCTTCATGGCTTCATCCAATAAGTCTGGGGACATGTTATGATAGTCTTTTGTGTATTTTTTCAGATAGTCACGGATTTGAAGATATTTAAAATATTGATTATTTTTCAAATTATATTTCAGTTGTAATTGTTGAAATGATAATAATTTTCCCAATTCATACAAGTCTCCGAGCGTTTTGATTCCCATTCTTTCCCATTGTGTGAATGATTTATCTATAATTGAAGGTTTAAACGACGGATTATTGACTATTGGCATTAAAAGAGATAGATTTCTTAAATTTAGATTCTGTTTTATTTGTTTCCAAGTTCTAATTGTGCTATGTATCATTGGATTTTTATTGTAATGTTTGTTATTCAGATTCATTGGTGAGAGGAGAGTCGCTCCTGTATTACACGGAGAGCAGTCCTCTCTCTCCATTACAATCCAGTCCACCTGCTGGGCAGAATTGTCCAGCAGGTGAATCATATTTTTAATATTTACTGCCCAATTATAGAACATAAAGTTAGGGAGCGCTAGACCACCCATCTCTTTTGGTTTACTAAGGTGTGCTCTTTGTATTCTGTGGGATTCATAATCCCATATAACATTTGTAATGTCTGAGTAGTTTTTTGAAAAACTTTTTTGGAAGATATATTGGAATTGATTGAAATAAATATAGGATTTGTGGTAAAAAGATCATTTTTATAGCATTTATTCGACCTATCGGGAGCATTTTCCAGAATTTGATTAGATTATTTAATTTCTTAAGTAAGGGACTATAATTGGCATTAAACATAGCGTGATAGTTTCTAGTAATTACAATTCCCAAATATTTGAATTTTTAAAAAAAATGTAATTTCAATTTCAAGTTTCCGTGTACCGTGTTGTGTGTTGTGACTGTTGGCAGACCAATTTCACTCCGGGGATGAATAAAGTTTGATGGTATCGTGTTATTCAGGAGTCCCGTGAGGGCATCTTGTTCTACTATCAGTACTTGATTCAGAATGTTAATGAGGGAGAAGGTTACCCTGGGGACAACAGCCAAAGTCAAGACTGTAGCAGTTTTGTACATGTGCCTCAGCTGTTAAATGAAAATATAGAATGAAAAGAGGGCAAATGACAATATGGGATATCCATAACCATATGCCTATCCAAAAGACTCTTCAATTGCACTATCATATCTGCCCCAACCACACCCCCAGCAGCACATTCCAGGCACCCACCACCCTCTGTGTAAAATAAGTTGCCCCGCACATCCACTTTAAACTTTGCTCCTCTCACCTTAAAGCTATGTCCTCTAGTATTCGATTTTCCATCCTGGGGAATTGATTCAGACTATCTACACCTCATAATTGTACATGCTTCTATCAAGTCAACAGACAATAGGTAGGCCACTCGGCCCCTCGAGCCAGCGCCGCCACTCAATGTGATCATGGCTGACCATCCCCAATCAGAACCGGCCTCCACCGCCGTCTGAGGCAGAGAATTCCACAGACTCACAACTCTCTGTGAAAAAGTGTTTCCTCATCTCCGTTCTAAATGGCTTACCCCTTATTCTTAAACTGTGGCTCCTGGTTCCGGACTCCCTCAACATTGGGAACATGTATCCTGCCTCTAGCGTGACCAAATCCTTAATAATCTTATATTTCAATAAGATAACCTCTCATCCTTCCAGAGTATACTAGCCCACCCGCTCCATTCTCTCAGCATATGACAGTCCCGCCATCCCAGGAATTAACCTTGTAAACCTACGCTGCACTCCTTCAATAGCAAGAATGTCCTTCCTTAAGTTAGGGGACTAAAACTGCACACAATACTCCAGGTGTGGTCTCACTAGTGCCCTGTACAACTGCAGAAGGACCTCTTTGCTCCTATACTCAACTCCTCTTGTTATGAAGGCCAACATGCTATTCGCTTGCTTCACTGCCTGCTGCACCTGCATGCTTACTTTCATTGACTGCTGATCAAGGACCCCTAGATCCAATTGTACTTCCCCTTTTCCCAACTTGACACCATTTAGATAATAATCTGCCTTCCTGTTTTTGCTACCAAAGTGGATAACCTCACATTTATCCACATTAAACTGCATCTGCCATGCATCTGCCCACTCACCCAACCTGTCCAAGTCACCCTGCATCCTCATAGCAACCTCCTCACAGTTCACACTGCCACCCAGCTTTGTGTCATCTGCAAATTTGCTGATGTTACTTTGAATCCCTTCATTTAAATCATTGTTGTATATTGTAAATAGCTGCGGTCCCAGCACCGAGCCTTGCGGTACCCCACTAGCCACTGCCTGCCATTCTGAAAGGACCCGTTAATCCCTACTCTTTGTTTCCTGTCTACCAACCAACTTTCTATCCATGTCAGCACTCTACCCCCAATACCCCCAATTTTGCCCACTAATCTCCTACATGAGACCATATCAAAATGCTTTCTGAAAGTCCAGGTACGCTACATCCACTGGCTCTCCCTTGTCCGTTTGCCTAGTTAGGTCTCTCTGCAACCCCCAACATTCTGGAGAAAACAATCCATGTCTGTCCAACTTCTCCCTGTAGATAATACCCCATAGTCCAGGCATCGTTCTGGTAAACCTCCGCACCCTTTCCAAAGCCTCCACATCCTTCCTGTTAAGGGGTAGAACTGTATTCAATACTCCAAATGCGGTCTAACCAAAGTCCCACAAAGCTGCAGTGTGACTTTATGACTCTTCTACTCAACGCCTCAACCTTCTTTACTGCTCTATCTACTTGTGTTGCCACTTGGACCCCAAGATGCTCCTGTACAGCAATGCTGTTAAGGATCATGCCATTAATTGTATATTTTCTCCTTTCATTTGACCGCTTAAAGTGCAACATCTCACGTTTGCTCGGATTAAACTCCATCTGCCATTTCTCCACTCATTTCTGCAGCTGATCTATATCCCGCTGTATACCATGGCAGCCTTCCTCATTGTCCACAATCCCAACAATTTTGATGTTATCTGTAAACTTACTAACCAACTGTCTAGGTTCACGACCAAGTCATTATGCACACCTTTGCTCCATGGATGCTGCCTCACCCGCTGAGTTTCTCCAGCTTTTTTGTCTACCTTCTATATATATATATACATAGGTCTCTGTAGAACCAAACTGATCACAGATTTCCAGCCAGACTATTGTCCTTCCACCATAACCCTCTGTCTTTCATCATTAATCCAGTTCTGAATCAAACGACCAAGTCGCTGTTAAACCTGTGCATCTTAATCTTCTGGACTTTAATGTCAAAGCAATCAAGGGATATTGAGAAAAGGCGAGACAGGGAAGTGGATGATCCTGGGAATGGTGAAGAAAGCCTGGGCCGACCCCTGCTCCTATACTCTATGTTTCCATAAACTGAAGACTGCGTAATAATGCCATGGGCGGAAATCCTGGTGGGTGGGAGGCCTGTCCCCCCCCCCATATTTTGAGAGGTGGAAGACAATCCCCCCCCATGTTTTGTCAAACATGCTGCAGCAAAACCAAAGCCTCCGAAGTTGAGTCACAGCCGCAACGCCACCACAGGCTCCAAAATCAGCCAGCTCCGTGATGGTAAGTCCACAGGCTCTGCGACCAGAGCCCTCAAGGTCGATTCCTGTTGGAGACCGCCAGCTCCTAAAATGTAGCAGCCCGGGGACTAGCTGCAGTTCCCAGGTGGCCTGCGTGCCCTGGGACTGGCTGTAGTGCCCAGGTCGGCTGGTAGGTCTGACTGTAGCGTCCAGGTGGCCCCAGGACTGACTGTAGCGAAAACTTCGAGCCGGATGATTTTGGGTTACGGGCCTGATCCGGCCCGTGGGCTATAGGTTGCTGACCCCTGTCCTAGATGTCAGGCCTCATTGTGTCCCCCCCTATGTTTTAAAAGCGATTTCTGCCGTTGATTTAATGAAATGCAGTCTCATGGCTTACCTTCTGAGGAGGACAATAAAGTTGATAAAGCACCTGGAAATGTTCTGAGGATTGAATCATTTCAACGACTTACGATAACATACAACTTTATTTATCCCAGGAGGGACATTGACCTGCCGACAGTGATAAAATGCATGATACATGAAATTAAAGTGACAAGTGGAAAGGAATGGCGATGTGCAAAGATTTGGAAGGGGGGAATGGGAGTCAGTCTACCCCATGACAGACAGGGGAGGAGTTGTACAGTTTGATAGCCACAGGGAAGAAGGATCCTCTTTGGCGTTCTGTACTGCATCTTGGTGGAACCAGTCTGTTGTTGAAGGTGCTCCTCAGGTTGACCAGTGTGTCATGGAGGGGGTGAGCTGTATTGTCCAAGATGCTCCACAGTTTGAGGAGCATCCTCCCTTCCAAGACCAACCTCCCATGAATCCAACTCCAACTCCGCCCCCAAGACGGAGCCAGGTTTCCTGATGAGCTTGTTAATCCTGTTGGCGTCCATGGCCTTCGCCCAGATGCCCCTGCACATGACAGTGAAGAAGATGGCGCTGGCCACCACCAATTGGTAGACTTATATTTGATCTTCCAAAGTTTCTATTTCCTGATCTGTTGATGTTCGTTGCAAAGGAAGATCTAGCATCTTAATTCTTTAGATTGTTTTACATATTGCCAAACTTGAGTGAAATTTCTTAATTGGCTTCAAAGATTAATTCTGATGTGAAAGCTTCTGTCTGCATTGACCAGCATCGCGAGCATGTGGTGAATTAATGTTCATATTTTACAGGTGGAAGGGTATGCAGTGGGCTGCAAGTTTTCACGTGATGGAACTCTAATTGCTTCAGGAAGTGCTGACGGGACAGTATGTTTTTACAACTACATGAATTCTAAAGTGGTCCACACTTTGCCTGCCCACAAGCAAGCCTGCACCGATGTTGCATTTCATCCTGTGCACCCATCTATAATTGCAACTTGTGACTGGAGTGGAGAAATCAAATTGTGGCATTGAAGGCCAGTTAAACAGTCGTGAGTGGGAGGTAAACTGGTGTGAGTAACATTATTCCTCATTCTCAGATGACAAATGTTACTTACTTTAGAAAGTCACACGTTGACGTTTCGTAGCGAATGTCTCTTAGTGCATAGAATATTATGCCGATTGATAGACATGTACTTCATATTCTTTAACACAATAAATGGAAACATGAAGGTTAAACAGGACTAAGTACACAGATGCTGGATTGATAGTTCATTTGGTTTATGATCAATGGGCAGATATATGTAGATTGTTTGATGTCATTAAATAATGCTCATGATGCAGTGACCCACTTATAGGTATTGAGCTTTTAAAAAGACATTGAAGCGTTGAAATGAACCAATGCTTCAACAGACCACAATTTAAGACAATATTTGGTCTAATTTGGTTCCAATTTGAAGCAGAGGCTGAAAAGATTGAGCCATCAAGAATCAGGCGATATGCATTTACAATCTCACTGTACAGTGTCACTCCTGTTATTTGCGTTAATGTAAGAATGCCAAACGGACTTGCGTTCCACTTATTGACATTTTAAAGTCCTACTCATCAAGTGACATGCCAAAGGTAGACACAAACTGCTGGAGTAACTCAGCAGGACAGGCTGGCAGCATCGCTGTAGAGAAGGAATGGGTGACGTTTTGGGTCGAGACCGTTCTTCGGACAGCGACCCGAAACGTCACCCATCCCTTCTCTACAGAGATGCTGCCTATCCGGAGTTACTCAATCAATTTGTGTCTACCTTCGATTTAAACCAGCATCTGCAGTTCTTTCCTACACAAGTGACATGCCAACGCAGTCCACCCCACAGCAACAGTGTGCCATGGATTTCATTAGACAGACTTTGCTAGATCAATTAAGTATAATACAAATGAACCACATGTTTCATGGTCGTTTATATGATATTGAATAATGTCTGATGATGCTGACTGGTTGTATTGGTTAATCAATAAGGGGTTGTAGGGTTGAGCAGTGACTTATGGCTGCAAGAGACAAATTTTGTGAAGTCAATCAAAATTAATTATTGTAGATGGAAGCATAACAATCGAAAAGTTATGACGTGAAATGTGTTACAAATTTCTTTATTTGAAATAAAGATTTAAAATGACTTCAATGATTTTCATGTACTGACCAAATGTAGGCCAGTTGTATTATCCATTATTGTTTACATGTTATCACATTTTGTCTACTGGACAGTAGTGTTGCTACCTTACAGCGCTTACATCGTCAGATACCCATGTGCGCTCCCAACTTCGTGTGCTGTCTGTACGGAATTTGTGCCTTCTCCCCGTGACCGAGATCTTCCATTCCCTCCCACACTCCTAAGACGTACGTGTGTAGGTTAATTGGCTTGGTATAAATGTAAATTGTTCCTAGTGTGTGTAAGATTGGGTCAATGTGCCGGGATCGCTGGTCGGTGAAGACTCAGTGGGCCGAAGGGCCTGTTTCCATGCTGTATCTCTAAACTGAACTAAACTAAACATGAATAACTCTTGAAGAAGGGTTTCGGCCCGAAACGTTGCCTATTTCCTTTGCTCCATAGATGCTGCTGCACCCGCTGAGTTTCTCCAGCTTTTTTGTGTACCTATGAATAACTCTTGGGTATCTTGCGAATAACTCTTGGATATCTTGCAGTAATTTACAGAAATTGATTTGCATGATGTGGACTGATCAGAGATAATATTACTTGGCACATTGTAAATTATAGGATTATATGATGTCAGAATTAATTTAGTTCTAACATTTTAAATCACTAATGGTTAGAAATAGTCAAGCCACCTGACTTGTTCTTACGGTGTTATAAATCAATGATTTATCATGACTTTGGGACTCTTTCGGAATCACTAGCCAGAGTTGCAAGGATATGTCAGGAATGGAGCAGAGAAGTTAATGGTTCTGGTAACTCAGCAGAGGTTCAATGGGTCAAATTGCTATTTTCTCTGTCGTTAGATTCTGATCTTGTGTTTTCTCGAGAATCGGTTGAAATTGATTATGTTTAGGGCGAAAAATATCCAGAATGGAAAATTCGTACATGTAGAAAAAAGGAACTGCAGATACTGGTTAACTAAAAAATGACACGATTATTAAAGATGTTATCGCAGCGCATTTGGAAAGCAGTGACAGGATCGGACAAAGTCAGCATGGATTTATGAAGGGGAAATCATGCTTGACTAACCTTCTGGAATTTTGTGAGGATGTAACAAGTAGAATGGATATGGGAGAGCCAGTGGATGTGGTGTATCTCGAATTTTCAAAAAGGCTTTGACAAGGTCCCACACAAGAGATTAGTGTGCAAAATTAGGGCACATGGTATTGGGGGTAGGGTATTGACATGGATAGAGAACTGGTTGGCAGACAGGAAGCAAAGAGTAGGAATTAACGGGTCCTTTTCAGAATGGCAGGCAGTGACTAGTGGGGTGCCGCAAGGCTCGGTGCTGGGATCCCAGTTATTTACAACATACATTAACGATTTAGACAAGGGAATAAAATGTGATATCTCCAAGTTTGTGGATGACACAAAACTGGGGGGCAGTGTGAGCTGCGTGGAGGATGCTATGAGGCTGCAGGGTGACTTGGATAGGTTAGGTGTGTGGGCAAATGCATGGCAAATGCAGTACAATGTGGATAAATGTGAGGTTATCCACTTTGGTGGCAAGTACAGGAAGGCAGATTATTATGTGAATGGTGTCAGATAAGGAAAAGGGGAGGTGCAACGAGACCTGGGTGTGCTTGTACATCAGTCACTGAAAGTAAGCATGCAGGTACAGCAGGCAGTGAAGAAAGCTGATGGCATGTTGGCCTTCATTGCAAGAGGATTTGCGTTTAGGAGAAAGGAGGTCCTACTGCAGTTGTACAGGGCCCTAGTGAGACCACACCTGGAGTTTTGTGTGCAATTTTGGTCTCCTAATTTGAGGGAGGACATTATTGCTATTGAGGGAGTGCAGTGTAGATTCACCAGATTAATTCCCAGGATGGTGGGACTGACATATGATGAAAGAATGGGTCGACTGGGCTTGTATTCACTGGAATTTAGAAGAATGAGAGGAGAGGAGATATATAGAAATATATAAAATTCTTAAAGGATTGGACAGGCTACATGCAGGAAAAATGTTCCCGATGTTGGGGGAGTCCAGAACAAGGGGTCACAGTTTAAGAATAAGGGGTAGGCCATATAGGACTGAGATGAGGAAAATCTTTTTCACCCAGAGAGTTGTGAATCTGTGGAATTCTCTGCCACTGAAGGCAGTGGAGGCCAATTCACTGGAAGTTTTACTAGAGGAGATTCTTTACTAGATTTTGCTCTTAGGGCTATGGGAATCAAGGAAATGGGGAAATAGCAGGATCATGTTGAATGGTGGCGCTGGCTCGAAGGGCCGAATGGCCTACTCCCTCACCAATTTTTCTGTTTTTCTAAGCGCTGAATTAACCCAGCGGGTCAAACAGCATCCCTGGAGAACATGGATAGGTGACATTTCAGGTTGTGACCCAATCAGCCTGAAGAAGGGTCCAGACCCAAAACGTCACCTATCCATGTTCTCTATGAATGCTGCCTGGTCCGGAAAATTCTCTCGAACGTTCAAAGGAAATTATTGCTTCAAGTAAGTTTTTTCCAATTTTGCGACTAATTTCTGTGGGGGGGGGGAAAAGTTGGGTGCTGCTGAAAGTTTAATTTTATATTTCTACGTAGAACTTAAACAGTACAGCACAGGAACAGGTGCTTCGGCCCGAACATGTTGCCAAGTTACGCTAATCTCCTCAGCCTGCATGTGATCCATATCCCCCCCCCCGCATCCATAGATCCCTTACAGCAATTGCATCCAACGACAGTGTGCGTCTTTTGTCCTTCATAACATGCCCGTTTGCAGCACTGCATCGTGGCCAACTGGAAAAGCTTTGGTCAGAGAAGGAATCTTTCACTGGCTGTTGGTTTTCCGGCAGCACTTGATGTTTGTCTCAGATACGTATATAGACTGACCCATACAACGCAGAATGTGCTCATGCTCCGGATACAGAGGCCTAGGTCAGAAGTTTGTCAAAAATCAAAATGAAACAACATAACGTAAACCTATGTGCATTGAATTCAGCAAATTGATGGTTTAAAATTTAGGGTAAAATAAAAAAATGCAAAATGGATTACAAATGTCTATATACTCTCGATAGAAGCCATATTTCTGGTGATGGCGGATTCAAAGTATCTTACAGGACCTTTTTGGTTAAATTAATCTTGGTAGGTTTGAATGGAATTGTATTGTAAACAAAAGCTTCTTAGTTGTTTCTTGCCCGTGAAATAAAAGCCAATCATAACATATAATATATCATATCAAATACCTATTAAAAGTCTGATCGTGAGTTTGTGATCACATCTTCTCGAAAAAAGACACACTAATGGTAACGTTTTTACATATTCCGGTAGAGATTTTTCCCCTGGAGTCCAAAATCGTCTTATTTGAAAATTTCATGTTTATTAATGAAAATGTTCAAATATCTGACAAAACTTTGAAAAAAAATGACTCTCTTTCACTGATGACATCACACTGGATCTGCGTGCCGTTCTTCCTCGCTCTGCGAGTGACGTCACCACCCCGCCTCTCCCTCCTCCCCCCCGTCGTCGACTGAAGACCAAAGATCATAGCTGAAGACTGCGGCGGCCCAACTCGCAGTCCTTTGGTCAACTCTCGCCTGCTCGCGCCTCGGCTCGGCTCAGCTCGGGTCCGGTCCTCAGCTCAGCCCGGGCCTCCCACTACCCCCCCCCCCCCCCCCCCCCCCCCTCTCCCCCCCCCCTCTCTCTCCCCCCCTCTCTCCTCCCATCTCTCTCTCTCCCCCCCTCTCTCCCCCCCTCTCTCTCCCCCTCTCTCTCTCTCCCCCTCTCCCCCCTCTCCCCTCCTCCCTCTCTCTCTCCCCCCCCCCTCTCTTCTCTCTCCTCTCTCCCCCTCTCTATCTCTCCCCCTCTTCCCTCTCCCCCTCTCTCTCTCCCCCTCTCTCTCTCTCTCCCTCTCTCTCTCCCTCTCTCTCTCTCTCCCTCTCTCTCTCTCTCTCCCTCTCCTCCCTCTCTCTCTCCCTCTCTCTCTCCCCCCTCTCTCTCCCCCCCTCTCTCTCCCTTCTCTCTCTCCCACCTCTCTCTCTCCCACCTCTCTCTCTCCCACCCTCTCTATCTCCCCCCCTCTTTCTCCCCCCCTCTCATCTCCTCTCCCTCTCCCCCTCACACCTGCCCTCTCTCTCCTCCCCCACTCCCCCCTCTCTCCCCCCTCTGCCCCTGGATGGGGTAAAAGGAGCAAATGAATAATAATATATCAAGGGTGGTGGTTAGCGTGTGTGTGACGCCGCAGGCCACCCTCCCCCTGCAACCGCATTTTGAGGGGACGGGACCCAATTGGTCCCATTTGGTCTAATAACTATGAAAGGTCTGATCTTGGATGTGTGTGTATTTATTTGTGTGTTATTACATCTTCGCAAAAAATCTACTTTATCTACGGTAAGGATAAAATATATACAAATTCCAGTTGACATTTTTCCCGTCGAGTCCAAATCTACTTATCTGAAAATTTCATGCTTTATTTCTCGACATTACAAAACTTTGAATTTAAAACGACTGCCTTTCACTGATGATGTCACAATGGGTCTGCTCCGTGTTCCACGCGCTGCGAATGACGTCACCTCCCCGACTCCGACTCCCCCCCCCCCCCCCCGGTTATTTTTTAAAATTTTATTTATTTTTTATTAAAAGTACGGTAAGTTACAATAATACACAACACATATGTCTTAATACATTTTTTGTACCGCTTCATTTTTTGAGCTTTAAGAAAAAGATAGAAGTAGAGAGAGTAAGGAAAGTGCGCAAGAGTCGTGAAGGTGCAGGAGAGTGTTGAGAAAAGAAAGCCCCTTAGAAAATAAGTTAGAGAAGGAAGTAAAGAAAGAAAGTAAGACCCAGAAAAAAAGGAAAAAGAAAGGAGAAACAATCGCTCTATTATAACATTAAACTCTGCAGAAAGGGGACTACCAACCAAGTCTGTTTTTGTTGTTGGGGGGGGGGTTACACCCCCGTTGCCAGGTACCTTTTATATCCATTTATTTATTTATTTATTTGTTTGTTTATTTATTTATTTATTTGTGTGATTGCTATTGCACCTTATGCTTGTAATAGTTCCAAAAACGTAGACCACGTCTTTTGGAATTGGTCTGCTTTGCCTGCTAAGAGGAATCTCATCTCTTCCAGATGTAGTGTTTCAGACATATTTGATATCCACGGTTATTCAAAAGACGGAGAAAGAAAGAGCAAGTAGGGCCCTGGACTGAAGCGGGCGAGCTCTCGGGTCCTCGGTCGGGATCCCTCTCTGCTCCTCTTTCTCCCTCTCAGACCCTCTCTCTCCCCTCTGCCCCTCTCTCTCCCCTCTGCTCCTCTCTCTCCCTCTCTGCCCCTCTCTCTCCCCCTCTGCCCCTCTCTTTCCCTCTCTGCCCCTCTCCCTCTCTCTGCCCCTCTCTGCCCCTTTCTCGCTCTCTGCCCCTCCCTCTCTCTTTCTCTGCCCTCTCTCTCTCTCTCTGCCCTCTCTCTCTCTGCCTTTGCCCTCTCTCTCTCTGCCTTTGCCCTCTCACTCTCTGCCTCTGCCCTCTCTCTCATCCCTCTCTCTCTCCCTCTCTCTGTCTCTGCCCTGTCTCTGTCTCTGCCCTCTCTCACTCTGCCCTCTGTCTCCCCCTCTCTCTCCCGTGAGTGGATAGGGCAGGGGATGGAGTAAAAGAAGCAACATTTTCCCCGTCGTCCAAAATGTCAAGCTTTATTTCTCGACATTACTGAAAATGTTTAAAAATATGACAGAATTTAAAACGACTGCCTTTTGCTGATGACGTCACATTGGGTCTGCTCCGCGCGCTGCGGGTGACGTCACCCCTCCCAATTCCCCCCGCCCCCTCCCGTTATTCAAAAGACGCCGCCGGAGATGAAGTCAAGCAGTGGACTGAAGACTGCGGTGGCCCAACTCTCGGTCATCTGGTCGATGCTTGCCTGCATTCCCACTCGCTCTGGGTCCTCGGGTCAGCGTATGGTGGGGAGCTTGCGGCCGCGGTCAAGCCTGGCGACTGGACCTGGCTGGAACAGAGCCCGGAGCTGGAGTGGGGGAGTATTGCGTTCAGGAACCAGCCCTCCCCTGTGACCCCGCGCTCCTCCCCACCCATCAAACTCTACCCCTCTTCCTCTCTGCCCCCTCTCCCTCTCTGCCCTCCCCCTCCATCTCTGCCCCCCCCCTCTCTGCCCCTCCCTCTCTCTCTTTGCCCTCTCTCTGCCTCTGTCTCTGCCCTCTCTGTCTCTGCCCTCTCTCTGTCTCTGCCCCCCTCCCTCTCCCTCTCTAGCCACGCCTGCGAGTTGGGGGCTATGCGTGAGTGGAATGGGAGGGGGATGGGGTAAAAGGAACGAATGAATAATATTAATATAATATCAAGGGGGGGTGGTTAGTGTGTGTGTCACGCCGCAGGCCGCACCCCCACCCCCCCCGCAAGCACGCGTAGAGGGGAGCAGACCCAACGGGTCCAACTTGGTCTAGTATTATACTAAAACTCTTCCCTTTGTCCTCAACATTCTAAATTTCCGTGTGTTTGCCGGGTTGTGTTGGCTTTCTTTCAATCTCCTTATTTTGATCTTCTTCCAAAATGCTTTGCCACAGCCGTCCTATTTTCACACATTCTACTCACATTTTTTCCCTCGACGGGATAAACATCTTCCGGTCACATTCCAACCTATATTTCCGAAGTTTTTTTAAGTTTTAATAGTTTTTTTGTTTTTTTTTACTGTTTGTCAGTGGGAGAAATGCAGCACTTTTCATTGATGATGTCACAGTGCCATCTCACAGACGTCCAATCACAATGGATTCATTTACATATGACATCACAATGGGGCGGGGTGGGAGATTGCAACCTTCACGTGCTCCCACGAATGCAATCAACCTGGCATGCACAATCAAATTAGATCAAATAGAACAAGTTGTCCTCCCCCTCCCCTCTCCCCCCCCCCCTCCCTCTCCCTCCCCCCCTCCCTCTCTACCCCCCCCCTCGCTCGACCCCCCTCCCTCTCTGCCCCCTCCCTCTCTGCCACCTCCCTCTCTCTCTGCTCCCCTGCTTCTCTGCCTTCTCGCTCCCTGGTGCCCCGCTCTCTGATCTCCTCCCTCTCTGGCTTATCTCCCTCAGCTCCCTCTCTGCCCCCTCCCTCACTGGTCCCCTCCCTCTCTACCCCCTCCTCTCTACCCCCTCCTCCCTCTCTACCCCCTCCCTCTCTGCCACCCCCTCTTCTGCTACCCCACTCCCTCGCTGACCCCCTCCCTCGCTGAATCCTCCCTCTCTGAACCCCTCCCTCTCTTCTCTCCTCCCTCTCTACCCCCTCCCTCTCTGCCCCCACTCCCTCTCTATCCCCCTCTCCCTCTCTAGGGAATGGTGAGTACTGGGACCTATGGGTGAGTGGTGGGTTATTGCATTTGGGACCAGCCCTCCCCAGTGACGCTGCGCGCCCCCCTACTCCTCAATATCTACCTCCCTCCCCCTCCTTCTACCTTCCTTCTCTATCCCCCTCACCCGCTCCCTCTCTCTACCCCCCTCACCTCCCTCTCTAACCCCCCCCCCCCCTCACCCTCTCCCTCTCTATCCCCTCATCCTCTCCTGCTCTACCCCCTCTCCCTTTCTCTCTACCCCCTCACTCTCTAACGGCGCCTGCGCAGTTGGGTGCTATGCGTGAGTGGATAGGGCGGGGGATGGGGGAAAAGGAGCAAATGAATAATGTTAATATATTAAGGGGGGGTTGGTGTGTGTGTGTGAAGCCGTATAAATATTAAAATAGATTCACAATCGCAAATTATCAACTTTTGATTTTTTTGGATGATTCATAAGATTTGAGGTTTATTATTGTCACATGTACAATGTAACAATAAAAGGTGCGATGAAAAGAGTTGAATTGCATGCTTGCAACACAGATCAGATATACCATACATATATATACCATCTCAAGTACAAACTTAAGTATGATAGGTAAGAGCAAAGGTGCAGAATATAGTTCTCAGCATTGTAGAGCATCAGTTCCATAGACAAAGTCCAATGTCCACAATGGGGTAGAGGTGAATCAAACAGTACCTAGCTTATGCAGTACAATACATTCAATGACATCGTGTGGGAAGGAACTGCAGATAGACACAAAATGCTGGAGAAACTCAGCGGGTTAGGCAGCATCTATGGAGTGAAGGAATTGGCGACGTTTCGGGTCGAGACCGATATCTTCAGACTGATGTCAGGGGAGGGACATTGATAGAATGTAGGCGGAGACAGTAAGACTGGTGGCAGCACTGGGAAGGGGATGGAGAGAGAAACCAAGGGCTATCGAGAGTTAGAGAAGTCAATGTTCATACTGTTGGGGTTGTAACTACCCAAGCGAAATATGAGATGCTGTTCCTCCAATTTGCGCTGGGCCTCACTCTGACAATGGAGGAGGCCCAGGACAGAAAGGTAGGATTGGGAATGGGTGGGGGGGGGGGGGGGTTAGTGTCCACAAACCGGAGATCCAGCAGGTCAAGGCGGACTGAGCGGAGGTGTTCAGCGGAACGATTGCCGAGCCTGCGCTTGCAGATACTGGTTTACACTGAGGACAGACACAAAAAGCTGGAGTAACTCAGCGGGACAGGCAGCATCTCTGGAGAGAAGAAATGGGTGACGGTTCGGGTCGAGACCCTTCTTCAAACTGAGGGGAGAAGGAGACACAGAGATATGCAAGGGTAAGGTGTGAAAATGAGACATCAAAGAGGACGAAGGTCAAGGAAAATGTAGAATAGATCATCGTTAGTGAGGGAAAGGTGACAATGAAGCAGACAAAGATAAAATTAAATCAGGGGGACTGTCAGACTGGTCACAGAACTTGAGCGATGGGAAAACAGGAGTTACTTGAAGTTAGAGGAGTCAATATACATACGGCTGGATTGTAAGCTACCCAAGCGAAATATGAGGTGCTGTTCCTCCAATTTGCGTTGGCTCTCATTGACAGTGGCGGAGGCCCAGGACAGAAAGGTCAGTGTGGGAATGGGAGAGGGAGTTAAAGTGTTTAGCAACCGCGAGATGATCTATCGATCTATGTATCTCATCTATGGATTCTCCTTTTGTCAACCTTCAGATAGATGAGATAGTGATTCACTTATAGATAAAGATTTTATATTGAAGTCACAATCTATCTTAAAACATTTTGGAAACTGCATTTGGAGAGAAGTAAAAATGATTATTTGAAGTCAGCTTGCATTCAACCAGAAAAAAAAATCTATTGCACTTTAATAAAATGGATGTGGCATTCTTTATATGAAGGAATACCTCTTAATGGAAGAAGTGGTTTAAAATAACAGATTGCTTGTCTTACAAAAATAGGATGAATTTCTTCGTCAGGATTTGATTCTGTAAATTCACTGCTCAGGTGTAATGGAAACTGAGTCAGTGAATAGATTGAAGACTTTCACTCTGTAGAAGGGTCAAGGGTTCTAGAGAACAAGCAGGACAATGGAACCGAGGCTGAGATCAGAACAGCCATGACTATTGAATTGTGGAACAGGTACGGGGGGGGGGGGGGGGGGGGGGGGGGGGGGGGGGGGGGGGGGGGGGGGGGGTTGGGGGGGGGGGGGGGGGGGGGGGGGGGGGGGGGGGGGGGGGGGGGGGGGGGGGGGGGGGGCATACATCCTACCTACCTGCTCATGTTACATCCATGGTTTGGACAAATGGGAAACATGAGAGCTGAAAGATCACTGCCATAAATGTAAAATATAGGAAGGAACTGCAGATGCTGGTTTACACCAAAAATAGACTCAAAATGGAGTAAGCCATTTAGAACGGAGACCAGGAAACACTTTTTCTCACAGAGAGTGGTGAGTCTGTGGAATTCTTTGCCTCGGAGGGCGGTGGAGGCTTGTTCTCTGGATGCTTTCAAGAGAGAGCTAGATAGGGCTCTTAAAAATAGCGGAGTCAAGGGGATATGGGGAGAAGGCAGGAACGGGGTACTGATTGGGGATGATCAGCCATGATCACATTGAATGGCGGTGCTGGCTCGAAGGGCCGAATGGCCTACTCCTGCACCTATTGTCTATTGTCTAAAATGCTGGAGTAACTCGGCCAGTCAGGCAGCAACTCTGGATAGAACATATGGGTGACGTTTCGGGTCTGAAGGGGGTTCTTGTCCCAAAAACACACCCATTCCTTCTATCCAGGGATGCTGCCTGTCCCGCTGAGTTACTCCAGCATTGTGTGCCTATCTTCGGCAAAAATGCAAAAATGTACGTTAAGAGTTCTTAAAGCCAGAGTGCAGACAAATCAAAATTATTTAAAAAAACAAACAAATTCAGCTATTCCATCTTATAGAAATTGGAAGGTAATACCAATAAGAATGGTAAGAAAATCTTTGGTCCATCACTAAGACTGCGACGGTATTCCCTGGGGTCTTTGGTTAGACCATGTGAACCCGAGTTATGAGATAAGACCTCAACTCACATTGCCTTTCTTGACTGAGCACAGTACCATTTGACACCCTGATGTATTTCAAAACTAAGTTACACACGTTTTTCTAAGATTAGTATAATATGTTGTAAAGTTTTTTCCTTATAAATATACGTATCAAAAAGGTGTTAGAGAACATTCGATGGTGCGGTTAAGGGCCTGACCTACCTTCATGACCTAATTCACGACCTTTTTTACGTGGACATTTTTCATCAGGCTAGAGAAACGCCCGACCTACTTGATGCCACGCATACCCACGACTAGCATCACGACCTACTTACGACCTCGTGACGACCATGCTGCAAGCACAGCAGAGGTCGTGAATTAGGTCGTGAAAGTGGGACAGGCCCTTAAGTATAAAAAGAGTCACACCAACAATAAAATATTCTGCTGCTATCAGGTGATAGTAGGAAGTAAAATCCATGAAAAGAAGAGCAGGAGACTGTGTCGTGGAGATCCACCGCTGAGGCAATGTGCCATTGAGGCAGATTAGCCACTGTGTTAATTCTGTGTTTCACCTCAATGGGTCACCAAATTAATCACTTTTAATACATTTCTCCATTCTTTCAATGTTTCTGTGAAATAATTCGGCAACAGATCATTTTGAGGCTGGGGTTCAAGAACTGATTTGGACCAGTGGAATAAAAAGTCATAAGAATTGCTTGTTAAATGTTTTTGCAAGATACATGCCTCTCCTCTCTTCCAGTATTCTTTCTCCCCTCCACAATCAGTCTGAAGAAGTGTCCCAACTGAAACTGTTGCCGATCCATGTTCTCCAGAGATGCTGCCTGACCCGCTGAGCTACTCCAACAGTTTGTATCTCTTTTATTCCACTTAGTTTGGTCTGCAATTTCATATGTAATTTTCAGTAGTGTAGTATACTTTTGTATGAATTTATATTTATGCATCAACATCATTAATTCTGTACAGGATTTGGACTTTTAGTTGAGCAAATTACCATAAAGCTGAGCTTTTGTAAGGACGACCTTCCTGTAAAGGCCATTTTTTCTTGGAGGTTTTCTCTTTACTATTTGAAACACCATTATCTAAGGGAACATTATAGACCACAAATGTATTACGGTGGCAATATCAGAATCAGAATCACACTTTATTCACCAAGTATATTTTGCAACATATGAAGAATTGTTGCAGTTCAGTCATACAATTAAAAGCAACAGATCACTCAAAAAAAAAACAAATTTTAACATGAACATCCACCCCAGTGACTCCTACACATTCCTCACTGTGATGGAAGGTGAAATAAAGTTCAAGTCCCTTCCTTTTGTTCTTCCTCGGTCGTGGGCCTCGAGCTCCCGTTGACGGGACGGTCTTGACTCCCGTAGCCGGCGGCGTTCGGGCCCTTCGCATCGAGGCGATCAGCTCCTGCATCGGGGGGATGTCAGCTCCCCTGTGCTGGACGATCTGGACAACCGTGCTGGACAACCTCTCGCGTCGGGGCTGGTGAACCTTCCGCGACGTTGGAGCTCCCGACTTGGCCTAACCCGAGACTGAGAGCCCTTGGTGTTGGTTCCGCCGTGGGAGCGATCCCAGGCAAGGGATCTGCTCCGATGTAAGTCCACGCCCCGCGGTGGGGCTCACGGCAGTCCGAGGCGGCTCCCAGCTCCATCAATGGTAGGCCGCAGAGCCCGGAGAATGTGATCCGAAAATTGATCACATCTCCGGGAAGGTAAGAACCTGAAAAAATGTTTCCCCTGACCATGTCCCCCCACATAAAACAAACCGAAGAACATTAAAACAAACTTTAAACGCACTAAAAAATAACAAAAAGAAAAAAAATTCGAACAGACTGCCGGCAGGGCAGCCATCTCCCCATCTCCCCAGCGGACTCCCCAGATGAGGAATCTGTTGAGGTCATTGGAGCAACATCAACATATTTTTTATGTTAGCATGTTTGATTTATATCCTTATCACTGGACACAAGTTCAGGGTCATGTTCAATATCGTTTTGCTCAGACGTAAAAAGTCTCTTGTTTCTGAACATTTAGTAACATTTAGTATTCTTAACATTTAATATATAGTAAATTATTTAGTAACATTTTGTATTCTGCGTGGATTGTCACCTTGTCGTGGTGGAGAAGCTTGTGTGGGCCTGAGATCCTGAGATCGATGCCGTCTGGAGCCACGCTCATGGTAGGGCCACCCATGGCGGTAAGGTCGAGGGGGAGGTCTCTGACAAAGAGCAATCCAACCAAGACCTCAACGGTCGAACAGGCGGAGGACGATGGCTGACTTTAGTGGAGCGTCACAACGGCTGGGAAGGCGGATGAAGGCTGCAGCAGGAAAGGGTCTCCGGTCGTCTTGGACTCCATGCCACTGGATCCTGACACAGATCTGTCAAGGACCATGTGGTGGCTGCCTGTGCATCAGTCTCCCCACGTTAAACAGTCACGCACAGGCGTCCTCCATATAGGGAATAGCACCCTGGAGACACCCATGAAATATAATCATCTTCTAAAATTTCTCTGAAATTTGAATCTGTAAAATAATTTTGGTCAGGATCCTGTGCATCAAGAAAATGATCTTCACTGGAAGTAGAGAACAGCTGGTTTAGTTCATGGGTTGCTTGTTTCATCAGACTCTTTGGGTGGGGAGGTCAGAACCCTCGTCATTGGTCGGCTCGGTCACGTGACCGCGGGGGTTTCGTTTGCGGGTTTTTTAGTTAGTTCGTCAGTGCTCCCAGCAACAGGAGCAGTTTTTGCTAGCTTAGTGAGGCACGCATATTGCACGATGTTTGTTCCGTTTTTATTGCTAGTAAAAATTACTTTCTCAACCTGCCTGGTCTCGCTACAGTGGTGACCCCGACGATCCAAACGTTTATCGGATTTTCAGTATGAACGTCGCTGAAAACCTCGATGTCCAGCCCGCCCAGCAGAACACGGTTGTACTTAAACTGCCCGTTTTCTGGGCTGTTCAGACTCAGGTGTAGTTTGCGCACATTGAGGCCCAATTCAAGCTCCACCAATGCTACCCACTATTTCTACGTGGTGGATGCGATCAGTCAGGAGACTGCCACCCGTTGCTGCCTTACCTTCAGAATCTGCCTGCCAGCTGCATATGGACGATCTCGGCGATCATAAGCCGTCTGTGTTGATGAGCGAGATGCTCGCTCTGATGGATGGCCACCAACCTTGCCTTTTATTCGAGCAGGCTTTCCTGGAGCAGGTGCCCGACGACATCCGCCTGCTCCTCGCCGGGTCTGACTTCGCCGACCACCTGCAGCTCGCTGAATGGGCAGACGAGCTGTGGTGTCTGCGCCTAGGAATGGTTCCACTAGCTGGGTGTCTGCGCCTTCGCAGCAGCAGCCTCGATGGGCGGTTCCACCCTCGGCTGCCATCGCTGCGCCGCAGTCAACCGCCGTAGATCGCATCGTTATTAACACCAACGCTGGCGTGTGGCGGCCTGCCAATGCCGCACCCCCTGCTCGTTTCCGGAAATGGCAGCCCCACCCGCACCTATGGCATACGGACTGTTTCCCTCGTCCTCGACTCTCGCCGTTACTCGTGGCCCTTCATCATCGCGGATGTTTTTCACCCGTTGCTGGGCGTCGATTTTTTTGCGGGCCTTTTCCCTCCTGGTGGACGTTCAGGGCCGGCGTCTCGTTCTGCCGGTGTCTCCCCAGCCCGTTTCCTCATGCCCGCGGGTTTCCTCCGGCCCGTATCTCGAATCAGTGTCGGATGTGGGTGGGGCATTCGCTTCGATTCTGGCCGAGTTCCCGGAGCTCCTGACCCCTCGCACTCGGCGCTCCGAAGCATAGGGTTGTACATCATATCCTCACTGCCGGTCCTCCGCAGCACGCACGGGCGTGCCCGACAAGCTGCCTTTAAATAAGGACGAGTTCCAGAAGATAAAGAAGATGGGGATTGTGCGGCGTTCCGACAGCAAATGGGCTTCCCCATTACATATGGTTCCCAAGTCGTCTGGCGGGTGGAGGCCGTGTGGGGACGACTGCCGCCTGAACACCGTCACGACCGCTGATCGCTACCCAGTCCCGCACATCCAGGACTTCACGGCCCACTTGGACGGTGCTACCGACCTTCTCCAAGGTAGATCTGGTGCGCGGCTACCACCAGATTCTCATCCACCCCGATGATGTGCCCAAGACTGCCATAGAATAGAATAGAATAGAATCTTTATTTGCCACGCAACCAGGGTTGGTGGTATTTGGGTTCGGTACATGATGGTACACTGCTTTAGTTACATACCACTAATAACACAGATCACCATAATAAAGTGCATCCATACCACATCACAAATCACAAATCTCACCAACAATACATAGTGCAAAAAAACAAACAAAGACCATAGACAAGACACTGTATACATCAAAAGTCATATTATTGTCTGATTATTGGACGGAATTAAGAGTTCTTATTGCTGAGGGGAAGAAACTGTTTTTAAAGCGGGTGGTTTTAGTAGCAAGTGACCTGAGGCGCCTCCCTGAAGGGAGAGACTGAAAAAGGTGATTTGCTGGATGGGAGTGGTCCGAGATGATCTTTTTTGCCCGTTTTGAGGTACATTGGAGATAAATGGAATGGATTGAGGGGAGGGGGGAGTTGATGATCCTGGAGGCCTTGGAGACAATGCGTTGTATTCTGTGTAGTGAGTGACTATCGGTGTTACCGTACCAGACTGTGATTGAGGAGGTGATGATGCTTTCAATGATTGATTGATAGAAACGGACCAGGAGGTGTTTATGGACTCTGAACTTTTTGAGCTGTCTGAGGAAATATAGGCGTTGTTGACCTTTCTTGATGACGAGGTCTGCATTGATGTGCCATTTTAGATTATTGGAGATATAGGTGCCTAGAAACTTAAATGAGTTTGTGGAGGTTATGGGGTGAGAGTTGACATGGACCGGGGGTTTGGGGTTTTGATTGCGTCTGAAATCTATGATGATTTCTAAGGTTTTTGAAGTATTAAGCTGGAGGTTGTTGTCTGCGCACCATTTGACTGCGCTATCGACTGTTAGATGGTATTGTGATTCTTTGTTGTCTGAGATAAGGCCAATTATTGTTGTGTCGTCTGCATATTTAAAAATTTTAACTGAGCTGCATTGGGATGTGAGGTTGTTGGTGTAAAGTGAGAAGAGCTGGGGTGCCAACACCCCGTTCGGCCTGTTTGAGTGGCTGCGGATGCCGTTCGGGCTTAAGAACGCTGCGCAGGCTTTTCAGCAGCTGATGGACATGGTTGGTCGAGGGTTGGATTTTGTTTTTGTTTACCTCGATGACATTCGGGTTTGCCAGCCGCTCCCACCAGGAACACCGTCCGCACCCTCCGCGTGCTGTTCCTGTGGCTCTGGGACCACGGGCTGGTTATTAACGCCACCAAGTGCCAGTTTGGTCTCAGCTACATTTAATTCCTGAGACACCATGTTACCTCACAAGGTGCTACTCCTCTTCCCGGTAAGGTGGAGGCGATTCGGCAGTTTCCTCGGCCGCTCACCATCAAGGGGCTACAGGAGATCGTGGGGATGGTGAATTTTTATCATTGTCTTGTGTTGGCGGTGGCCCGGATCATGCGGCCCTTGTTCCAGTGCCTGGACGGTAAACCGCGGGACCTCGTGTGGGACGCTGAGACTGCGGCCGCTTTCAACGGTGCCGAGGCGGCACTGGCCAAGGCCACCATGTTGGTGCACCCACGGGCTGCTGCCCCAACCGCCCTCACCGTTGATGCTTCGGATGCTGCTGGGGGGGGGGGGGGGGGGGGGGGGGAGGGGGCCTGGAGCAGGTTATTGACGGTCGCTGGCAACCGCTTGCCTTTTTCAGCCGGCACCTGCGCCCTCCTGAGCGGAACTACAGTGCGTTCGACCGGGATCTCCTGGCTCTTTATTTGGTGGTCCAGCATTTCCAGTATTTCCTGGAGCGCAGGCCCT